>NC_089593.1:1682640-1982640 GCF_019320115.1 Miscanthus floridulus | reverse complement strand
GCACAATCTTTGTGGCTCTATCTCTATTGTAATGGAGTCTTCATGGAAAGGGGCCAGGTGCATAGTTTGGATTGAAACCAGTTCCAGACCTTGTGGCAAAAAGGCAGAGTGTGCTTTAGCATTAGCAGTCATAATAGAAGTGTTGTGATCAATTGAAGAGCTGGTAAACATACCAGTTAGACACACTGTTTGGACCTGAGCTTGAAGTAGTAGTGGTAGCTGCCCCCTTGCTCTTCTTGGCACCAGAAGAAGAAGAAGAAGATTTCCTCTTCCTTTTCTTATGTGTAGCATTGACCACTGCCTCATTGTGTGGGAACACCATCTGGGATGGAGTAGCAACCACAATGCTAGTCTCTGTGTTATAGCTTGCTGCTTTTTTCAGCCTTTTCTTTGGAAGACCCCTTGAAGTGAACCATGACGCCTAAGAGGAGGGTGAATTAGGCAACTTAAAAATTCTACTTCTAAACTATGGCCTCTTTTCCTAACCTTAGCAAAACCTATGTAAAAGATAAACTATCTAAAAGTGCAACTATGGTTTTGCTAATGTGTTGCTATCTCTACCGCAAAAGGAGTAATACAATCAATGTAAATCCGGAAGCTAAAGAGCAAGGTAGAGATATGCAAACTTTCGTCGATGACTCTGGTATTTTTACCGAGGTATCGAGAAGCGCTCAAGCTTCCCCCTAGTCCTCGTTGGAGCCCCTCGCAAGGAATCCCTCGCAAGGGCCAAGCTCCCGGTCGGGTAACTCAGTGGATAGCCTCGAGCCTTCCCCATGCGTAAGTGGGTCTCCGATATGCCTTCCGGCAAGCCTCTCCCGGATGCTCCCCGCCGTCTTCACTATCAAGCTTCTGGCCGAAACACCACGGGCCTTATTCTCTCCGATACATGGTGTCAACCACACCACAAATGCGGTTGGTGTGATCTCGCAAGACTACAAACCCCTCTGATGTACAACAATGGTGCGCACAAGCACCGGGTAGTAAGAGGTATACAAACCTCACTAAACACTAGGCCTAAACCTAGAGCAAGTGCATAAGCGGTGGTCTAATCAACCTAAGCACTTCGCAAAACACCTACGCTAATCACCTAATGAAACACTAAGCACTATACAAATAGAGATCACTAAAATGGTGTATCAACACCTTTGGTATGTTTCCTCAGCTCCACTCATATCAAATGGCCGGTTGGGGTTGTATTTATAAGCCCCACTAAGAAAGTAGCCATTGGGGACGAATTCTTGCTTTTCTGCTACTGACCGGACGCTGATCACGTCCTGACCGGACGTGTTCGGTTATCCCGACCGTTGGAGCCACGATCAACTGATCGGACGTTGCCAGCATCCGGTCACCTGCCACCGGACATGTTCGGTCATAGTTTCGCCGCTCTAGAACCTCTCTGTACTCGACCGGACTCTGCTGTCCTGCATCTGGTCGATTAGCCGCCAGTGTCCGATCTAGCGTCCGGTCACTGCTACTGACGCCTGTTGCTGAGCCTCTTGATCGGAGCGTCCGGTTGCTTTTTGCCAGCGTCCAGTCATGTCTGTGAGCTCGTTTCTTCGTAATCTTACGTACGGCTTGGTTCATATCTTCGTGCTTAGACTTTGCTTGATATCTTGGGTCTTCTCTTATGCTCCTAAGGTCTTGCTTATGGTATTGATCATCGGATCATCACGTCGCCTTCGTCCAAGTCACGTCTTGCACCCTATTGGACTACAAAACAATCACTTGCAAATTCATTAGTCCAATTTGGTTGTGTTAGTCATCAAACACCAAAATCTAAAGTAAATGGGCCTAGGGTCTATTTTCCTTACAATCTCCCCCTTTTTTGTGATTGATGACAACACGACCAAAGCAAGCAAATAATAAAAATTTGTAATTTAAAAGCTATCTACTTGCTAGGATGCAATGCAAGGGGCAAGGTTATATGATATTAAAAGATACTACTTGTAAGACTAGAAGTTACCACTTGAAAAAGTTATCTTGCCCTTGCAAATGTCCCCATGTGGCATTCTCGATTTGAGCCTTGCTTCCTACAAATTTTCCCATTACATAGGCAATCCATAATCCACTATCCTCTCTTTCTCGGACCATTTCCACTTGTAGATCATTATGATCTAGCTTTTAGTCCTACAAATTAGTGCTTGCTTTTGGTCCTCTAAATTCTCCCCCTTTGGAATCAAATACCAAAAAGGAAGACATTAGTAGCATAAGGGAGGGTCAAACTTTGTGATCCTTTTGTATGTAGTGGAATAGGTCACAAAATTTGACTCTCACATTATATAGATTAAGCTCCCCCTAAATATATGCATACATATGGTATAAGGCAAAGCATATGCATAATTGGCAAATTATTGCTTAAGGGAATTTAATCTATATAATGCATGGAGAAAGCATATAAATATCAAAATGAAATCAACATGATGATATCGGTTTAGAAATACCACATGTGGAAGCCAATTTGATTTCTACCACTTGTAATATGTGGTGTACACTTGAAGTATGATGCTTAACTCCAGGGACTTCATTTTCCTTGCAATGAGACTACTACACACATGATAAGCTTGAAAAAGGTGTTAGTCTCAAAGCATCCAACTTATAGAGTAACCTCCCCCTAAATTTATGCACACAAGTATGAAATACTTGTAGGAAACATGCACATTGATTTTAGAATAAAAAATACCACTTGAAAGATGATATCACATGAATGCGAGAGTCATTTTCAAAGACGATATTTGGAAGAAATTACCTACAATTTGGACTTTGGCACATATTAGATGAACAATCGAAAGATAAGCTATGTGCCATGCTCCTAAACAATTTTAAACCATGTAGGTTTGCTCCAAGGGTTAAGAATAAAACCGAGAAAGCCTACCATAAGATATACCTAGTGTATGCATGACAAAAGATATAAGCATGCACATGCAAACATAGGCATGAAAAGTAACTAGATGCTTAAAGATACCAATTTGTAAGAAATACTAGTAGGAAATGCAAATTGATACCACTTGAAGAAAATACCAATTGAAAGTAATAACATCTAGTTATCTAACATGGGAAAGGGAATTTGGGTCCATAATATTCACTAACCCACTTGGCAATCACTTTATCCATTATGATGCACCCCATGAAATGCAACTATACTTTACCAAGTCTACAAATTCTCCGAAGTCCATTGAACTTCTCACTTCCCTTTCGGGATCCAAACCTTCTTGGTGCTCTTCATGTTGGAAATCATTTCCTTTGGCACCCAAAAGTGTTTGATCCCATTATTGGCTTGCTTGTTCACCTTGATGGCCACCACCTTATCATTTTTCTTTTTTTTCAAGAGATAAGGTGTGGAGGCCTTCTTGTCCACCTTGTTGGTGTAGGTGTTGGAGAGCTTGCTTGTTTGCTCTTTCTCTTTCTTCTTTGCTCCCCCCCATTCTTCACCTTGCACTCATAGGACTTGTGACCTTCCTTGTGGCACACGTAGCAAATCACGGTTTGTCCTTCATCAAGCTTCTTCACTCCCTTGACGGTGTTATCTTGATGAAGTTGGGCTTGCTTCACTTTGCCTTTCACTTGAGTCAAGTTCTTGGTGAGGCGAGCTACTTCTTGCTTGAGTTGCTCATTTTCCTTTGCAACCTCTTGTGTGCATGTATCTACAACAACTTTCTCAACACAAACTTGGTTGCACAAGGATGAGTCTAAACATAAATCATTACAAGAAGTAGAGGCATCCTTTTTAGACATGTTAAAGATAGAACTTCTCTTTTTAGATGCCTTGGTGGGGGTTGTACTAACGGCTTCAAGATTAGCAACTTTATTAGTTAGCTCATCACAATGTTTACACATGGTTTCCATTTTAGCAAGCAAACTTTTACAAGCATCTTGTGAGCTAGCTAACTTTTCTTTTAATTTTTCATTTTTCTTTACAAGTTGCTCATCATTGATTGTACATGCATTTGTTGTTGCACTAGCCTTAAGTCGCTCAATTTTAGTAGATAGTTCAACATTGAGATTAGCAAAGTTCTCATATTATTCAAGCAAAGTTTTGTATGCTTTTTGTGAACTATCTAGCTTTTCTTTTAATTTTTCAAGCTTCTTTTGTTGACTAGTGCAAACTTTAGCATAATTAAGATTTTGTTGCACAATTTCATCATAAGAAGGCATTTCATCATCACTATCACTCTCACTAGAGGATGAGCTTTCGTTACCTCGTGCCATAAGGCACATACGAGAAGAGCTTGATGATGAGTGCTTGCGCCCTTGCCTCTTGTGATGGTGTTCTTCTTCACTTGAAGAATCATCCCATGACTTTATTGATGTGAGGGCTTGGTTCTTGCATGCCTTCTTCTTTGTTTTGGGTGTGGGCTTGTTTGGACAAACTTCCACAAAGTGCCCCAACTAGCCGCATCCATAGCATCCGCCCTTTCTTTGCTCATTTCTTTGATTGGTGAAGATGATATCTTAAATTTGGATGGGCACACCCTTGACATTAAGCCTTTGGATCATCTTCTCCACCTTGTTGATTAATTTGATTGATTCTTCATCAAGGTTAGAGGTGGAGGAAGAAGATTGATCTTCATCACTTGAATCATCATCATCCTCATCTTCTTCTTCATCTTCACTTGAGGAGCTTGAGCTTGAGCATGTCTCAACTTGCTTGCCCTTCATCTTCTTTTTCTCGCTACATACGAGAGCTTTGCCTTTGCTTGATGAAGAGGCTTCTTCTTGACCAATTTTGCGTGACATTTTAAATGCCACTATTTTGCCAATAACTATGCCCGGGGTCATGGTGCTCAAGTCCTCTATATTGTGAAAGATGGTGATAATGCTTGCATATTTCTTTTGTGGTAGCACGGAGATGATCTTCCTCACGATGTCCGCATCATCTAGCTTTGTTAGTCCTATTGAATGGAGCTCATGATAATTAGATTCAAACGAGAATACATATCACGAACAAGCTCATCATCATTTATTGTAAAGGAATCATAATTTTGTTTAGCTAGACAATATTTTTGCTCATGGACATTTGATGTGCCGTCATGGAGCTCTTGAAGTTTTAACCAAATTTCATGTGCCATATTTAAAGTGAACACTTGGTTAAACACATCCATACTAAATGATTCAAACAAGAAATTTTTAGCTCTAGCATTAAAATGAATTTCCTTTTCTTCACTCTTCATGGGTCTATCGGGATTCTTAATGGGTTTCATCCCGTTACGAGTGACTCTCCAAACTCCCAAATCAACAGCCTCAAGATAGCAAGCCATTCTAGCTTGATAATAGGGAGGTTAGTGCCGTCAAAGTGTAGAGGCCTAGAGGTATCCATCCCAACCACTCTAAAAAGTGTCGGCTCAACGGCGGTTAAGCCAAAAGTCCAAATTGAGCCAACCGGCTCTGATACCAATTGAAGTGAACCATGACGCCTAAGAGGGGGGGGGGTGAATTAGGCAACTTAAAAATTCTACTTCTAAACTATGGCCTCTTTTCCTAACCTTAGCAAAACCTATGCAAAAGATAAACTATCTAAAAGTGCAACTACGGTTTTGCTAATGCGTTGCTATCTCTACCGCAAAAGGAGTAATACAATCAATGTAAATGCGAAAGCTAAAGAGCAAGGTAGAGATATGCAAACTCCCATCGACGACTCCGGTATTTTTACCGAGGTATCAAGAAGCGCTCAAGCTTCCCCCTAGTCCTCGTTGGATCCCCTCGCAAGGAATCCCTCGCAAGGGCCAAGCTCCCGGTCGGATAACTCTGTGGATAGCCTCAGGCCTTCTCCACGCGCAAGTGGGTCTCCGACGTGCCTTTCGGCAAGCCTCTCCCGAATGCTCCCCGCCGTCTTCACTATCAGGCTTCCGACCAAAACGTCGTGGGCCTTGTTCCCTTCGGTACATGGTGGCGGCCACACCATAAACACGGTTGGTGTGATCTCATAAGACTACAAGCCCCTCCGATGTACAACAATGGTGGGTGCAAGCACCGGGTAGTAAGAGGTATACAAACCTCACTAAACACTAGGCCTAAACCTAGAGCAAGCGCATAAGCGGTGGTCTAATCAACCTAAGCACTTCGTAAAGCACCTACGCTAATCACCAAATGAAACACTAAGCACTATGCAAGTGGAGATCACTAAAATAGTGTATCAACACCCTTGGTATGTTTCCTCAGCTCCACTCATATCAAATGACCGGTTGGGGGTTGTATTGATAAGCTCCACTGAGAAAGTAACCGTTGGGGACGAATTCCTGCTTTTCTACTACTGACTGGACGCTGATCACATCTTGACCGGACGCGTCCGGTCATCTCGACCATTGGAGCCACGATCAACTGATCGGACGCTGCCAGCGTCCGGTCACCTGCCACCGGACGCGTCTGGTCACAGTTTCACCGCTCTAGAACCTCTCTGTACTCGACCGAACTCTGCTATCCTGCGTCCGGTCGATTAGTCGCCAGCGTCCGGTCCAGCGTCCAGTCGCTACTGCTGACGCCTGTTGCTGAGCCTCTTGATCGGAGCGTCTGGTTGCTTTTTGCCAGCGTCCGGTCCAGCGTTCGGTCATGTCTGTGAGCTTGTTTCTTCGTAATCTTGCGTACAGCTTGGTTCCTATCTTCGTGCTTGGACTTTGCTTAATATCTTGGGTCTTCTCTTGTGCTCCTAAGGTCTTGCTTATGGTGTTGATCATCGGATCATCACGTCGCATTCGTCCAAGTCACGTCTTGCACCCTATTGGACTACAAAACAATCACTTGCAAATTCATTAGTTCAATTTGGTTATGTTAGTCATCAAACACCAAAATCCAAAGTAAATGGCCCTAGGGTCCATTTTCCTTACACTTCTGCATAGGAAAAGTTACATTAGTTAACTAAGTTATCGAAGTTGTACATGTATCTGCAAAGTAATTTAGTTACATAGTTTACCTTTCAGCCTCTATTACAGCTATATCTTCTGGATTCCCATTCTTGCAAGTGTACCAGTGATGCCCTAACTCATAGAAGATGGGGCACTCATGTTTCTTTGCCCTCTTCTTGCTGCTGCCTCCCTCAAGTGATGATTTCATCCTATTCTTCCTTCTACCTCCTGTGGACCTAAGACAGGGAGGGTGCATGAAAAAGCCATGAGTAGCTTTGGGCCACATGCTTTTGTTAGTAATACAAGGGATGGAACCCTCATATGCAGCTCTAAATTTGTTGACAGAGAAGTAATTATCCACATGGTCTTCTAGTTTTTTACCAAGAATTGAAGTAATGTAGGCTATTGCATGCTTGCATGGGATTCCTGACCCCTGCCAAATCCTACAGGAACAGGTTCTGTCAGGTAGGCTGACCACAAACCTAAAGCCACTACCTCCCTTAGCACACAATTCTACCACACCATCTAGGGGAGGCTGTGATCACTTCAATGTCTAGGTTGTAACTGTCTCCCCTTAGCTTCTGTAGGATGTGAGGCAGAATCTTTCCCTCCAACTTCTTGGCTACCTTCTTCCTATGGTTCCATTTGATCAAAATCTTCTGTCTTATAGTGTTCAGCAAGTCATCTAGGTGCTTTACCTTCTCAGGCTTGATCCAATTATTGAATGACTCAGCCAAATTATTAGTCACATAATCAACCTTTGACAATGTCCTGTACTGGCCCCTGGTCCAAAGTTTCTTACAGATACTTCATTGCCTCAGGTTTGGCTGCAGCCATTGCTTGATAGTGCTTCTCAAACATGTAAGGGCTCCATGGATATGAAGAAGACCACAAGTCATCATCAAATACCTTCTCACTATACCTTTTCTTGAAATTCTGTACTAAGTGATACATACACTCTCTATGTTCAGCATTTAGAAAAACTTCACTAACCCCATCATGACTGCCTGGCCACAATCTGTGCAGAATGTCACGCCCTCTGGGGTGCCTATTGCTTCCTTCAACCTCTCCATGAACCACACCCAATTCTCATTGGTTTCTGAGTCAATTACACCAACAGCTACTGGATACATCCAGTTGTGCCCATCTACTGCACAAGCAATGCACAACTGTCCCCTAAACCTTCCTGTTAAAAATGTGTTATCTACTGCAAGATATGGTCTACAGCCTCTAAGAAATCCATCAACACATGATTTCAGTGCAAAGAATAGCCTATTGAACCTGATCTTATTGTTGATTGTGTGATTATCAATGACAAGAAATGATCCAGGACTTGATTCTTCTAACTGGGCCTTAAGCCTATACAGGTTATCAAAACTTTTGCCCTAAGGCCCATAAATCTTATCCATGGCAAGATTTTTACCTTTATACACTCTCTTGTAGGGCACCATAATTTTGTGTGTATCCTTCAACCCCCTTTGCAGTTCTGTTGCACCTAGAGTTCCATCTTTCTTCAGCCAATCAATCACCTGACTGCACACCCAGAACTGTGTTACCCCTACACAGATTCCTTGCCTCCTAGTGCTCTGACACTCATGAGGGTAGGGGTTCCTTTTCACCAGCAAAGCAGTCAAGTAATGCACTTATTACAAGCCACATAATGCAAGAAAAACAGGAGCAGTCAATGAAAACAATATAATAACACATTACCTTAATAGTGTGCCCATCCCTTAGAGTTGAGGCATGAAGTCTCCACCTACGGCCCTCACTCTGCTGTGAGCAGTTCACCCTATACCTCCCTGTATCACTCTTCTCAATGTCATAGTTGAACTCATGTTTAACAACATGAGTAGCTAAAGCAATCTTAAAAGCATCCATGCCCGAATACACTGTTTCTATTGACATAGGAGGGTTCTTCTTGTCATAATCAACATCAGGCATATGTTTAGGCTCTCTATCTTTAACCATATCATCTACGCTCAACTACCCCATGTGTCGCCACAAGTACGGAGGATTCGTCGTCTTCTCTCCTAGCCGTCGCTACAGCCTCCGACGCCGCTAGGGTTAGGGAACTGAGGGAGTCGAGCGAGAAGAGAGAGTGAGAGACTGAGGGAGATGCCGATCAATATCGGTCAACACAACCTCCACATATGCCCGTGACTGAAAGGACATGGACATTTTTCCTATCCGGTCCGACATGTAAGAGCTGCCAAACGGTCAAAACCAAATAGAATAGAGATGGAATAACGTGTTGGACAAAAGAGTTTAGCGTCATGACACCAAGATCCGTATGAAATTTTTGATGACATACATAAATGGAGCATCTTTCGTAACGGTACACAGGAAAAAGGCTCTAGAAAGAAAGAGATACCAAAAAAGTAAAAAAGAAACGGTCTGGTCTCGTCCACCTCCAGGAAGCACACGCCGGAAGAGAGCAGAGCAGCAGATCGACATCGACCCATGGATGCTTCGGCCCTCAACAACCCGCGCCTCAAGGCGGTGATCGAGGTACTCACTCCGCTCCGCTTCACCTAGTGGATGATTTCTTGCTCCGCATCCCAATATCCCATACCCATCGGCGGCGCATCTGTTATCCCCACCACCCCCACACGTTTTTCTTTTTTCTTTCCTCCCGGATTCATTGATTGATCTATATACATGCCCGTGGCACACGTGGTGGTAACAGGAAATATTTGTGTTTGATTTCGGCGGCTTAAACCTAGTACCAGTTTCTTCTTGTTGTGCGAACCAGTAGTCTTTTTCCCTCTGTGGAATTCGCCTTTTCCTCATTGCCTGGCCTGTTCTACAGTTCCTGCGATAACAGCGGGAGTGCCCCCCCCCCCCCCCCCCCCCCCCCCCCCCCCCCCTCAGTGTGGGGTTCCGAGGTGTACGGTCGGGGAGCTGTATTCACATGCAACTGGTGCTAAAACCCTAGTAGGATTCAGTGACTGGACTTGTGGCGTAGTTAGTATCCAGTACCCCTGCTTTACACACAATGCAAGCGTTGTTTCTTTGATTCTTGATATTGGGGGGTTTCAATGCTTCCAAAGCTGCTTTGATTGTTAAAAGGGTCTTGGATCCATTCTACAATGAAAATTTTGGATATTGGCCAACCTTTGCACACTTGATTTTACTAAGATGGCGTTTGGTTCAGCAAAATGTAACCTAATTAGATTAGGGGGGGGATCAGATGGTGATACAGCTGCTTGGTTCAGCTCGGTCAGTTATGGAGTACCCCACAATCAGATACGGACCGCCCCTCCACAAGCTTTATCGCATTACGCAGCAGCAGCTGTTTTCGGTTTCCCTTTTTTTGCAACTAAACAAATCACGGGAATCAAGATCCCCCTGCTGCCCCCCGCGTGATCTGATTTCCTTACCATTTATGTTTCCATCCATGGAAACAAACATCTTCTATTTCTTTGTGTACAAACAATAAATAGCACTGACCCTGTACTCATAAACCACCTCCCTGTCTGAATTTTCTGGATGACACTGCTTGACTCATTATTGTTTCCCCTCAAAAACAAAAGGTTTCTATCACCTAAACTATGGATTCTCCTGACTGGTTTTGTTGTAACCTTTGTTAAATGACTATGTTTCTTTCAAACGCAAGTTAAAAGTTAAAAATTGCTCTCACGGTCATGGGCCGCAACAGGAGTTTAGACTCATGTTACAAGAGAAATGAATGATTTATATAGTAAGCCAGCTGTTCAAATTTAAACAATTCTAAATTCTCAAGTGCACCTATGATGTATATATGTATACAAGGGAGCCGACTTGTTACAACCTGTTCCTGTGAATTTAACTCAAGCACAAATGTGTTCTAGGTCTATCCCATGTTATTACTGCATATTATTTCAATGAATGATATGGATGATTTGTAGTTTGTATATGTGTTAGTGGTAGAGTAGAAATTCAGACTGCGTGTTATGCTGATATCGTTCCATTGAGATTAGTCAAACATGTGCGAAGTTTCTTGTTGTTTGTTAGCATCAAACTCAGTATGTTCACACTTAAGGAATCCAATACAAGTGTGGACGATGATGGCATGACTTTTTTTTTCTCGAACACGCAGGAGAGCTGCGTATCATTATATTAAGAAGAGTAAATGAGTGGGTTTAGAAACCCCATACAGTCACACACATACACACACCCTTTTACATTAAATGGTGTATCTCTCTCACTTGTCAAACTTGACCCAAGACCACTAGAGAGGAACTCACGCATTGGCCGGCTCTATTGCATGACATGTTCGAAGAGGTTGCTTGATAAACATGCATTACAGATTGGGGGTGTAAGGGACTGACCCCTAAGAGGGGGGGTGAATTAGGCAACTTAAAAATCTACTTTAAACTACGGCCTCTAATTCCACCTTAGCAAAACCTATGCAAGAAAGTAATCTATGTAAATGTGCAACAACGATTTTGCTAATGTGTTGCTGTCTCTACCGCAAAAGAGTCTTGCAACCTAGGTTCCAACCCTATCAACTAGCCTATCAACTATGCTAGGAAAGTAAAGCACACAACCTAGGTAACAATGTAAATGTGGAAGATAAAGATGAGGTAGAGATGCAAAATCCCGTCGACGACTCCGGTATTTTTACCGAGGTATCGAGAAGCGCTCAAGCTTCCCCCTAGTCCTCGTTGGAGCCCCTCGCAAGGAATCACTCACAAGGGCCAAGCTCCCGGTTGGGTAACTCCGTGGATAGCCCCGGGCCTTCCCCACGCGCAAATGGGTCTTCGGTGTGCCTGCCGGCAAGCCTCTCCCGGACCGCTCCCCGCCGTCTTCACTATCAAGCTTTCGGCCGAACCGCCGCGGGCCTTGTTCCCTTAGGTACATGGTGGCGGCCACACCACAAACGTGGTTGGTGTGGTCTTGCAAGACTACAAGCCCCTCCGATGTACAACAATGGTGCGCGCAAGCACCGAGTGGTAAGAGGTGTACAAACCTCACTAAACACTATGCCTAAATCTAGAGCAAGCGCATATGAGCATGGCCTAACTAACCTAAGCACTTCGCAAAGCACCTACGCTAATCACCAAGTGATCTTTAAGCTCTATGCATGTGGAGAGCACCAAAGTGGTGTAGCAACACCCTAGTATCCTTCTCTTGCTCCGCCATGCCTCAAATGGCCGGTTGGAGTCATATATATAGGCCACAAGTGGAGATATAGCCGTTGGGGCCGAGCTCCACGTTTATGCGGGGGCGCTAGACACGGCGGTGCCAGCCACGTCAGCTAGCCGTTGGTCACTGACAACCGACCGTTGGGGTACTGTTCACCGGGGCAGTGCACCGCCACCCTAGTGGCAGTGACCAGGGCGGTGCCCAAGTCCCCAAGTCGCTGCTCTCTGGAATTTTAGGGCGGTGGCACCGCCACCCCATGGCGGTGACCAGGGCGGTGCACACGTTGCTGTCCGGTGCCCCCCTCTCCTTCCAGCTGCAGCAGCCCTCTGTTTGGTGGCACTGCCACCCCCTGGCGGTGCACCGCCATGCCTAGGGCGGTGACCAGGGCGGTGACCCCTCTTGCTGTTTCTTCGCGTTTCTTCGTTGGGGCTTCGTCATCTTCGTGTCTTGGACTCCTTGCTTCTCTCCTAAGATGTCAACACCTCCTCCAATGTCTTCTCTTGAGTGTTGACCAATTTCTTCACGTTCCAAAGTTGGTCCAAGTCCGCGTTGCATCCTATTTGACTATAAAATAGACAATAGCAAACACATTAGTCCAATTTGATTGTGTTGATCATCAAACACCAAAATCAAAGTAAATGGGCCTAGGGTCCATTTTCCTTGCAGGGGGCAAGGTTGCTTAGCACCCTTGATTTCTTAAATGCGAGTTCTGCCAGCCTTTGTTTAGAAAGACTTTGTAAATGCTACATATTTGTGATTGATTTGAGCTTAAATTTGGTATTATTTCGTTTGTCTGTGCGAACCAGCAATCCCCTCACGGTATTCGCCTTTACCCCTTTTCCATTGTTTAGCCTTATTATTCCTCAGTGTCCTGCTCTACAGTTTCTAGGATAATAATAGAACCAAGGGAATCTCTTATCAGCTGGAATGCCCCTGAATCTTGGATTCTTGGGTTTAGAGGTGTGCCAAGAGTTTGTATTCAGATGCAACTGATGCTAAAACCCTAGGAGTATTCAATGGCTCTACTGATGAAGTATCCAGTATCACTGCTTTGCATTGCATGGATGTGCAATGTAAGTGATGTATCTTGATTCTTGATAATGGAGGGTTCCAATCATTCCAAAGCTGGTTCAATTATTAAAAGGGTCTTCAATCCATTCTACAATGAAAAAATTTGGATGTTAGCCAACCTGTGCATACTGGATTTTGATCTGTTTGTGTACAAACAATAACTACCCCTGACCCTATACTGATAAACCGCCTACCTGCTGTCTGAAGATTCTCGCTCATCCTGAATGGCACTGTTCAATCGTTATTTTTTCTCATAGCAAAGTTTATACCTGAAACAAGCAGACTCCTGACTTGTTTCGTGATAAGTTATAATCTTTAATTAATAGCGCAAGTTAGGTAGTGTTTAGTTTCCAAAATTTTGCAAAATTTTTCAAGATTCCCCGTCACATCGAATCTTTGGACGCATGCATGAAGCATTAAATATAAATAAAAAATAAAACTAATTACACAGTTTAGACAAAATTCACGAGACGAATCTTTTAAGCCTAATTAGACTATGATTGGACACTAATTGCTAAATAACAACGAAAGTGCTACAGTACCATTTCCTAAAAATTTTCGTCAACTAAATAAGGCCTTAATATGAATCTCATGGACTCATTGAATAATAAATTTCACTCACAGACCATAAATGTTACCAGAGAAATGATTTGTATAGTAAGGTAGTTGTTCAAATTTAAACTATTCTAACCCTCAAGTGCATCTATGATATACTATACAAGGGAGCTGGCTTGCTACATCCTGTTCCTGTGAATTTAACTCAAGCTCACACCTGTTCTGAATCTGTACGATGTTACATATTATTTCAGTGAATGATATGGATGATTTGCGGTCAATTCAGTATGCGAATTATGCAGATATCTTCCCATAGAATTAGTGAGGCATGTGTGAAGTTGCTTGGTGTTTAATAACATCAAACTCATCGTGTTCAGACTTGAGAAATCAAATGCAAGTAGGGAGGATGGTGGCAACCCTGATTTCTTAAATGCGAGTTGCAGCCAGCTTTTTTAAGTAAAAAAAAAACTTGTAAATGCAACATATCTGTGGGATTGATGGTTGGATGGAAATAAATTACTACTGTTTTGTGCTTTGCAGGAGGAGAGAACAAAGGCTATGGCAAACGAGCTGGTGGCAAAGCTGACTTTTCTTTGCTGGGATAAATGCGTCACGGGCAGCGTCGGGAGCAGCTTCAACAGGAGCGAGACCTCGTGCCTGTCCAACTGCGCAAAACGCTTCGCTGAAGTGAAGATGATGACCATGCAACGCTTCACCGGCCGCAGTTGAAGTCACACACATATATAATCTGTTCGTTTATTGGTTCCAGCCGGTGCTTATCAGTCAACCAATAGTATTTTTTTCTCACAATAAATCAGCACTAGCTGAGCTTATCTGTCAAAAACAAACCAAACATTGGCATTTCTCTGCATCGACGGAACAATGTGTAGTAGTATCCTCTGGAATGTCCAGATGGTGTACCTGTCTTCTGAACTCTGACGCAGCACGAGTTTTGTTATCTTTATTATTTATATTATCGTTGCCTCGTTGGTGAGATGATAGAAAATTATGAAGACATGCCATTGTTCAAAAAAAATGCCCTGGTACTAGCAGTGGCCTAGAAATCTATGCATTTTGTTTAAGGTGGTGTTGAGGGCGAGTTTAGTTCGCGAAAAATTTTGGGTTTAGCTATCGTAGCACTTTTGTTTGTATTTAGCAATTAGTGTCTAATTATGGACTAATTAGGTTCGAAAGTTTCGTCTCGCGATTTCTCACTCAACTGTGCAATTAGTTTTTTTTTCGTCTATATTTAGTACTTCATACATGTACCCGCAAGATTCGATGTGATAGTTTGGGTTGAAAATTTTTGAAAAACTAAACAGGACCTGAATTGAAATGGTTCTGGATGCTGATGCAAAGATGGCTGACAAATTTACCATCGTAGCCTGGCCTGGCCGCATCAACAACACCTCAGATTCTCAGTTTAGCAGCTACTGTTACTGGGCACGTATCTCAAGGTTCATCCGGTTCCAACGGTGGAGAGTGGAAACAGCTGTTGTGTTGTTTGGTGAGAGCCAGAGATTAATGAGCGGTGACACGACTGCCCGTCAGTCCGGTGTATGAAGTGTCCCGTATACTCCGTCTTTCGATGTCTGTACTACGACTTTAATTCAATTTATATAAAATATGTACAACATTTATGTCTTTAAATAAATTTGTTAAAAAACTAGATTCAAAGATCTTTCCAATGATGCTAATTATATATCATAAATAATAATATTTTTTAATATATATTTTGTTAAAGTTGTTTTTTCGGAAAATGAGAATGACAAATATTCTGGGACGAAGGGAGTACATGTATATACTCCCTCTGTCCTATATTAACTGTCGTTTCCGATTTTCGTGCCACAAATTTGACTTAATTTATAGAAAATACGTACAACATTTGTATCTCCAAATAAATTTATTAAAAAACTAGATTCAAAGATCTTTCCAATGATACTAATTATGTACCATAAATATTAATATTTTGTAATATATATTTTATCAAAGTTATTTCTCGGGAAGTGAAAGCGACAGATATTTTGGGACGGAGGGAGTAGGTTCAAGCGACCTGAACGAGGCCGCTAGTAGAACTAGTGCCTTCCTTTTCTTCTCCAGCTGCGACTCCTCCACTCTCAGGCTCTACACTGTTGCTTGCTCCGACGACACCTCAAGGTGACACCTCTCATCTTCTCTTTCTCAGCTAATCTGCGATGACTTTCCGTTTCTCATCATCTTTGTGATAATCTCATGCGATTCGGCTAGTATTAGTTTAAATTATTGCCTCGAATAAACTAGGATTAAGGTTTGACTGGTTGCTTGGACGTACTCTTCAATGTCGCTATGTATTTTCTTTCTCCCAATCTTTTCTTTATTGGTACCTGCCCTTTTTTAGTTGATATCTAAGGTGAAAGTGCAGCAGTGTAGCTTGATGAAACATTTCTACTTTTTTTGGTGGATCCCTCCTGTCCCATCTGTAAATTTAGTTGTGTAAATTTAGATGATACATACATGTATCTAGTGCGACTGTGTGGCCTCTCTGTGCGTGCTCACTGCCCAGCAAAACATGTAGTGAGTAGTGACAAATAAATATGCTTCTTTTGTTTTCAGATATGTTCATTGTTTCCTTATTGGACTTGACAACAAATTTTGCTTCTGTTATTTTCTTTCAGAAGTTGCCGTCTGTTGTTTTTTTCATAAGTCTGTTCTCTCTTATATTCTGCTTTACGTTTGTCATTTCTCTTCCCATATATCCAGCTAGCTCACTTGTTTATAGTATACAAATTAGACATTTTCTACACGGTTATAGTAGTTTGCTGACCATTTTCACACTGCCACCATCACAAATACAGACTGCCCACTGACTTTTATTGACCATTGTTCAGTTCCACTACTAGGAGTTTGCCATGGACAACTCGCAAGATGAATCAGAAAATGACGAGCAAGAGCTAGATGTGAGTGTGAGTGTGTGGCTTCTCTGTGCTCAGCAACGCAATACATATGTAGTGATGACTACTACATATGCTTCTTTTTTTCCAGATTTGTTCATTGTTTCCTTCTTGGATTGAGAGCAAATTATGCTTCTGTTATTTTCTTTCAGAAGTTGCGTTTTTTTTTCCAGAAGTCTGTGCTCTCTTATATTCTGCTCTATGTTTGTCATTTCTATTCTAATATATCCATCTCACTTGTTTATAGCATACAAAATTACAGACATTGTCTACACAGCAATAGTAATTTGCTGGTCAGTTTCACACTGCCACCATCACAATACCTTCACTGACTTTTATTGACCATTGTTCATTTCCACTACTAGGAGTTTGCCATGGAGAACTCGCAAGATGAATCAGAAAGTGACGAGCAAGAACAATTCTTGGAAATGAAGCCATTGTGGTCATTAGCACCAATGTTCCCGCTTCCTATGGGATATGATGTGGCAACTCAATCAACTGATCCAATGCTAGTTTTTGTCACACCATTCAGGTCCTGCACATCGCCGGAACAGTCTCCAGTTTCATTTGGTCAACCCTTACCAAAGTCACCAATTCCTCTCAAGGCTACTCCAATCTCAGCTGCATTTCCCATGCCACGACACAAAGGTGGATCGTCACATGATCCTCTGAAGGATACTCCAATGTCAGCGGCATTTCCCATGCCACGACACAAAGATGAACCATCAGATGATCCTCTCAAGGCTATTCCAATCTCAGCTGCATTTCCCATGCCACGACACAAAGGTGAATCCTCAGATGATCCTCTCAAGGCTACTCCAGTCTCAGCGGCATTTCGCATGCCACGACACAAAAATAAATCATCAGATGATCCTCTCAAGGCTACTCCAATGTCAAGGTCATTTCCAATACCACGACATGAGGATGAATCATCAGACGAGACTACAAGCCCTTTTCTGGTCAGAAAAAACCAACCCCGCTGAAGACAGCCAAGAGGACTCAGCAGGCTGAATGCTCCAATGCAGCTAACACCAAGCGCAGGTCAATACAGAGAAGCCTCAACAAAGAGCTTGCCTTCAGTTCATCCTTGTCAAGTGACCCAAAAGAATCTGTCGAAGAGGCGATGATAATGTTTGATTCACTTCGGCGCCACATACTGCAATTGGATGAAAAGGAGGACGCAGGCAAGCGGGCCGACTTGAAGGCTGGAAGTCTCATGATGCAGAATGGCCTGAGGATCAACAGTTCGAAGATCATAGGACCTGTACCTGGTGTTGAAATTGGAGACATTTTCTTCTTCAGGATTGAAATGTGCATTGTTGGTTTACATGCACCTGCCATGGCTGGCATCGATTACATTTCTGCTAAGCATGCTGGAAAAGATGAGATTCTGGCCGTCAGCATCATCTCATCTGGTGGTTATGAGAATGACGACAATGACATGAACATTTTGGTGTACACAGGTCAGGGAGGCAATAGTCGACACAAGGATAAGCATGACCAGAAGCTTGAAAGAGGTAACCTTGCTCTCATGAATAGCATGAAAAAGAAAAACCTGATCAGGGTTGTGCGCAGCGCACAGGACCCTTTTTGCAATTCGAGCAAAATTTACATCTATGATGGACTTTACTGGGTCGAAGATTCCTGGACGGACAGAGCAAAGAATGGTTTTAGTGTTTTCAAGTACAAGCTGAGAAGGGAGCCGGGACAGCGAGATGGAATTTCAGTTTGGAAGAAGACTGAGAAGTGGAAAGCAAATCCAGTGACAAGAAACAATGTTATAAGGGTGGATATATCATCAAAAGCTGAGAAGCTACCTGTATGCCTTGTTAGTGATGTAGACGACCAGAAAGGGCCAAGCTACTTCGACTATATTACTGGAGTGGAGTATTCAAGGCCACTCAGCAAGACAAAACCTTTACAAAGCTGCAAGTGTCCTAGTGTGTGCTTGCCTAGTGATACTAATTGCTCATGTGCACAACTGAACAGTGGTTATCTTCCTTACAGCGCCAATGGAGTGCTTGTGAAGCACATTCCAATGCTTTATGAGTGCTCCTCCACGTGCCAGTGTTGTCAAAATTGTCGAAACAGGGTCACACAGAAAGGTGTCAATCTTAACTTTGAGGTCTTCTGGACTGGGGACTGCGGATGGGGTGTCCGGTCCTGGGATCCCATCCGTGCTGGCACATTCATCTGTGAGTATGCTGGTCAAGTCATTGATGAAACAAATATGAACATGGGTGATGAGGAAGATGAATATACCTTTCGCACATCATGGCACAGTGACAAGGTTTCAAGATGGAATCTGGGAGCAGAATTACTTGAAGAAAAAAGTGATAATACCACAACAGAGAATCTGAAGAAGCTGCCTATTGTCATAAGTGCAAAACGTTCAGGCAATGTGGCTCGTTTTCTAAATCATAGCTGTTCGCCAAACCTCCTTTGGCAGCCCGTGCAGTATGACCATGGCGATGACAGTTACCCACATATCATGTTTTTTGCGATGAAACATATTCCTCCCATGACCGAACTGACCTATGATTATGGTACAAGAGTAGCTCCTCCTGGCATTAAGGGAAAAATTCCAAATGTTTGTAAACTCAAGCCATGCTTCTGTGGCTCCACCAATTGTCGAGGTTCTTTGTGATAAAAGACGTGCTGGGCAAGTGTGGACTAATGCACTAAAGCAGGTAAGAAAAACATAATCTCTGATCACTATGGATGGAAACATACTGCTTAGCCGTTATTTTCTGTCCATGGCCCCGTTCGCTTGTCTTAAAAATGGCTTGTTCGGCTTCTTTTTTCAGCCGGAACAGTGTTTTTCTCTCACAACAATTCAGCCGGAACAGTGTTTTTCAGCCAGTTTCAGCCAAGTTTCAGACCAGCGAACGGGGCCCATGTTTGTATCAGTTAGTTTCTTTTTAAGAGAATGTATCTGTCATAAGTTCGATAACTCCGAACCTGAATAAATCTTGCATGGTCTGTCAGTGGACAGTAGATTCTACTTCCTCACCATGCTTAACAATTCTTTTTTTTTTACTTGGTGAGCATTTAAACAATGCATGTGCATTTGAAACTCTGCCCTCCTAGAAAAATCACTAGTGGGTGTAATCTTTGTAGCATACAGAAGACATCACTACTCTTTTTATCAGGACTGTAGCCTGTAGGTCAGTTCTACACCGTGCATAAAGATAAGGCGATTGACCTCTATGCTTTGCCAAAACCTGGACTAGCCATTGATAATTTAGAGTTAACATGTTTTTGTTGCCCTTGCTATATGTGTCAACGTATGAGATTGTGTCAATTTGATCTGTAGTTTTGACGAGATCATTTTGGCCCTGGTTCTGGTTGCCTGATGCTGCTATCTTGGTTTTCAGGTTGTAGTGTTCCTTTTGGGCTGGGCTTGCCATAAGCAGCATGACGGATGTGGTAAGGGAGTCACCAGTCTGTTTTGGATGGTTGCTGGCAACGGGGGAGGAAGGTGGTAGAATGAAGCCCTCAGTCTTTTGTGGTAGTGGATGGGTGTTTTGTATATATTACTAGTATTACTATGCATGCATGGCGTGGACCTGTAGTAGTTTACGAACAATGTGTTGCTCTTCTCCCAGATATGGAATGCCAGTGTGAAATGTGACTTGTAAATCTTAGGATGGGACAGAGAATGACTGTGTGTGTGTGATAAAATGTGTTCTACCAGATGATTCCTGCTAGAGCTGTTCCTGCAGGGATTAAAACAAAAGACCAAAAAAAAACAATGTATGGAATGCCAGTGTGAAATGTGACTAGTAAATCTTTGGACGGGTCAGTTAGTCGTTTCCCTTTTGCAGTTGTTATGCTTGGTTTTTTTTTTGTGTTTAGTTTGTGCAGCTGAGTTGCTAGTTGGGTCGTTTTTTACCAAGTTGACTTAAGGTTGAGCAAGTTGTGACGCAAAGTCGCTAGTTACTTAGATGATGTTTCCTATAGTTGGTCAGGATTGATGGTGCACTTTTTCAGTTGGTGGTTTTTTGGACTCAGTTTTCACTAAAAAAACTGGGTCGACCTTGTATTTTTTATTTTCTTCGTTTGTTAAAAATCGTGGCAAAGCTTTTGCTGACCCTTCTAAAAAAAATCTTTAGACGGGACAGAGAATGACTGTGTGTGTTGTGATAAAATGTGTTCTACTAGATGATTCTTGCTAGAGCTGTTCCTGCAGGGATTAAAACAAAGGACAAAAAAAGCAAAAAAAAAAAAAAGGTATGGAATGCCAGTGTGAAATGTGACATGTAAATTTTTTTGTCGGGGACCTAATACCAGGGTACCCCAGAAGGAGGAACCAATAACCACCGAACGTGAAAAACTTCTGGACGTATAAGGGCGCAATTTCATCCCTTGTTCGAGTGACAGGAGTTCGGTTCCGCCTCGCCCGACGTCTTTGTGGGGTAACTCTGCCTCACCCGAGGGCTCGGGGTGAATCTCCGTCTCGCCCGACACCTTTGGGACAGGCTCGGTCTCGCCCGAGGGCCGAGGAATAAACTCCGTCTCGCCCGACGCCTTTAGGGCGGGCTCGGTCTCGCCCGAGGGCTGAGGGATAGAATCCGCCTCGCCCGACCCCGGAGGCGAGATGGTCGGTCTCGCCCAAGAGATGATAAGTACAGGGCAAGACAAGACGTTTGGGTCAACCATGGCTCCAAGGACCATACCCTGCGCCCTGGCAGGAAAAGTACTGCCAGGGGATGACAGGACAGGTGCTTTAGACCCTTCCAGGCACCGCAGAGCTCGAAAGGTTGTACAGGTGCGTGCTCCTCGCCCTGTAGAGTTGTAGGCGCCGCCTTCAGCTCTAGGACACGGAACCCGACGAAGATATACGACAATCACTACGCTCCAGAAAAGGACTTAATACCTCCACGCACGACGGACATTCCGTCACCACGCTATGGACTCGAGGGAGCGGCGCTCGCTTCCCGACCCCTCAGGTCCACCAAGTCAGAAGGCCTTGACCACATCGTTGCTCCAGACCCCGACCCCTCGACCCTCCGACAAAGACTCACAGGAACCAGAAGGCGTGCGGAGCAAGGCTGGGAGAGGCCGATAAGTCAAAACCACTGTACTACAGCCCACACTTTGCGTAGGGCAGCATTATATAATCAACCTGACATTCTACAGAAACATCAACAGTATTGTGGGCGCTTATCTTCCTTCGTGCTCATCCAAATCAAGAACGAGGCCAGGTAGACGTGAGCCACAAGACTAAGTAGCGTATACATCCTAAAACCTCGCCCTTGTAAAAGCCACCCCCTTCCTCTATAAAAGGGGATGCGCTTCCCCCACGGTGGAGGGGAGGCTCGAGACCGAACGAGACGACACCCAGATACACATAGTCAAGTGGCTTCGAACCTCTTGACCTTCCTTCAGCCCTTCCATCAGAGACTTGGGACCAGTCCCTCTCTCGATCGTTTGTACCCCTTACTACAAACCGTTCACAGTGCTAATAACACGAGCAGCAACAAACTGGACGTAGGGACATTCTGCTCGAACCAGTATAAATCTTGTGTCCTTTAGCGCACCATCCGAGCCTAACGCGCATTACTATAAATTTACTTGCCGGTGCTTGTACGAAACACCGACAGTTGGCGCGCCAGGTAGGGGGCTTGCGCGTTCCAAATCAGGCCTCGGATGGCCACCCACGCAATCACCTGGGCTCCGGGCGCACACGTGCGTTTCGGCAACCTAGATTTCATCATCACACTAGAAGGAGAGTTAGCACTGACTCACTCAGCCGCCCCATCTCACCCTTCCATCAACCTCAGACGTCTTAGGCTTGAGGGCCCGCCCGGCAACTCCCTGGGAGTCCAGTCACCAAGGAAGGTCTCGCACAATGTCACCCTGTGTCCAGAAGGTCCCGTATAGAGCGCCCCGACAGCGTTTCCGTTTGGTCTCCGCAACGCTGCGGCAACCGCTGGCCACCTTCTAGCGCTACGTATGGTTCAGTCACCTACGGACATCGAGTTCGTGGGGGCGATTGAACATGATACGGAGACCCTCTATAGGCTCCTCAATGAGGAGCTAGGATCGTTCTCTAGCTCGGATTCTAGTAGGGGGAGCCACCACCCTTCCCGGGAATGCTTCATGACGCAGACTCCCGAAGGTCACGCCGAAAGCGCCTCCAGGGAAGAGGCCACCCCTACAAACAACCCTGATAGTAGATCCGGGGAAGAGATGACAGCCCCATCTCGCCTAAGGATGGAGCAGCTAAGGGCTCGTCAGCAAGAGATCGATGAGGCCGGGCAAGGGCTTGTCCGGGAGTACGTGGACATCAATCGCGAGATTGAACGCCGCAAAGACAGGGGGCGCGCGCGCGCCACGGCCCGCACCGTACACCAAAGGATCCTCACCGACGACGGGGCCCTTCCTCACTTTGCCCGAGCCAGTCAGAACATCGCTGCAGCAACCGCCTTGCTGCATGGCCTTCCAGAGGCCGCGACGACCGAGGATCGCCACGCCCGCCGAGAAATTCGCACGTTGCTCGAACGGGCGGCGGGGCAGCAGGCGGAAAGTTCGTTGTCCCGACGACACGAACCCGACACCAGCCAGCGCGTGCCCTCAGTGCATCCCACCAAGGACGCATCCGTCCACCAAACACCGCCAGGCGGCAGGCAACCCTCCGCCATCCCAGTACATCAACGCCTCGGCCGTGACTGCGACGTACGCAGCATCATCGACGCCCGGAGACGCAACCACGGCGACGATGAAGAAGCAACACGCCGCGGCTATCATCCCCGATGTGGCGGACGCTACGATAGCAACGAGGACCAGAGCCCGAGCCCCGGCCCACCAGGGCCTCAGGCCTTCGGTCGACACATCCTCAACGCTGCGTTCCCCCTAAGGTATCGACCGCCTACCAACATTCCTAAATACTCTGGCGAAACAAATCCCGGGCTTTGGCTCGAAGACTATCGGCTTGCATGTCAGGCCGGTGGTGCGAGTGATGACAACTTCATTATTCGCAATCTCCCGCTGTTCTTGGCCGATTCGGCGCGAGCATGGCTGGAGCACCTACCATCCAATGCTATTCAGAGTTGAGCGGATTTGATGGAGATCTTCGTGGGCAGCTTCCAGGGCACATACAAACGCCCTAGAAACCCATGGGACCTCAAGAACTACCGCTAGAAGGCTGATCAAACCCTCCGCGGGTACATCCGGCGCTTCTCTCGATAGTGCAACGAGCTCCCGAACATCGCCGACGCCGACGTGATAGGAGCCTTTTTGTCTGGGACAACCTGCGAATCCCTGGTCCACAAGCTAGGACATAGGGGCCCGCGGACTACCAAGGAACTCCTGGACATCGCCACCAGTCACGCCTCTGGGGAGGAGGCGGTCGGAGCCATCTTTGATCGCTCCGACGGAAAGACAAGGCGAAACGAGGACGCCGGCGAAGGCGCCTCCAACCGTCCCGCCAAAGGGAAAAATAAGAAGCAACGGCGCGACAACTCGCTTGCGGCCGCTGCCGACCGCAAAGGTGGCCGGAAGCCCACGGAGGGCACTCCGAACCACTTCAAGAAAATGCTCGAGGGGCCATGCCCGAACCACGCCTTCCTGGCCAAGCATCTCTACAAGGAATGCGGCCTTATGCGCAAATACTTAGCCGGGGGCCTTAACAAGGGGGAGCAGGGGAAGGAGCCTGTTCCCGCCACTGACGACACGGAGGAGAAGGACGACACCTTCCCAACACCGACCGGTGCCCTCATGATCTTCGGAGGATCAACGGCCTACGACTCCAGGCGCCACCAGAAGGTCACACGTTGTGAGGTCTATACCGCTGGACCGGCCACGCTAGCCTTTCTCCGGTGGTCGGAATCCGCCATAACCTTCGACCGGACTGACCATCCAGATGCCATCCCACACCCGGGAAGGTATCCACTTGTCGTCGATTCAATCGTCGGTCCAAAGTGGCTCACAAAGGTACTGATGGATGGGGGCAGCGGCCTCAACATCATGTACGCTAAGACGCTTGATGAGATGGGCATCGACCGAACGAACCTCCGTCCCATCCGAGCACCTTTCCATGGCGTCGTACCTGGAAGGCAAGCCGTGCCACTGGGGCAGATCAACTTGCCCGTCACTTTTGGGGATCGGTCCAATTACCGAACTGAGACCCTCACCTTCGATGTAGTGGGGTTCCCGAGGACTTTCCACGCCATCCTGGGGCGACCATGCTACGCAAAGTTCATGGCCGTACCCAATTACACGTACCTGAAGCTGAAGATGCCGGGCCCCTGCGGGGTCATCACCATCGGCACCTCCTTCCAGCGTGCTTACGAGTGCGAGGTCGAATGCTGCGGACACGCATCCGCAGTCATCTCCTCCAAAGAGCTCGCCACCCTCAGGGAGAAGGTCGTCGAAGAGGCACCCGACACAAAGAAATCAACTGGGTCGTTCGAATCGGCAGAAGGCTCCAGGGAGGTCCTCTTGGATCCCAGCAGCTCCGAGGGCAAAAAAGTCTGAATCGGGACCGCACTCTCCTCCGAATAGGAAAGCGCGCTCGTCGACTTCCTCCGCACCAACAAAGACATCTTTGCGTGGAAACCCTCAGATATGCCGGGCATCCCGAGGGAGGTCGTCGAGCATACTCTCCAGATCCTCCCGGGCTCCAAGCCGGTAAAGCAACGCCTGCGCCGCTTCGACAAAGAAAAACACAGGGCCATCGGCGAGGAGATAGCCAAACTGCTAGCCGCAGGATTCATTAAGGAAGTATACCACCCATAGTGGTTAGCAAATCCTGTTCTTGTGCAAAAAAAGAGCGGGAAATGGAGAATGTGTGTCGATTATACCGGTCTCATCAAGGCGTGTCCAAAGGATCCGTTCCCTTTGCCACGAATAGACCAAATAGTCGATTCCACCTCAGGGTGCGAAACCCTCTGCTTCCTTGACGCATACTCCGGTTACCACCAAATTGCGATGAAAGAGTCCGACCAGCTCGCGACATCTTTTATCACCCCCTTCAGATCATTTTGTTACATTTCGATGCCTTTCGGTCTAAAGAATGCTGGGGCAACGTACCAACATTGTATGCTCAGTTGCTTCGGAGACCTCATCGGGCGAACCGTTGAGGCCTATGTCGACGACATCGTAGTCAAAACCAAACAAGCTGACCACCTTGTCGCCGACCTTGAGCAAACCTTTGCGAAACTCCGGGCAAACGGCATCAAACTCAATCCCGAAAAATGTGTTTTCGGGGTCCTGAGGGGCATGCTGCTCGGCTTTATCGTCTCCGAGCGTGGCATCGAAGCCAATCCGGAGAAAATATCAGCCATCACAAGGATGGGCCCGATTCAAAACATAAAGGGGGTTCAGCGGATCACAGGGTGCCTTGCCGCTCTTAGCCGATTCATTTCACGCCTCGGCGAATGAGGACTCCCCCTTTATCGACTCCTAAAGAAATCTGACCGCTTCGAGTGGACAGCCGAGGCTCAGGAAGCACTTGACATATTTAAACGATTTTTTACTAAACCTCCGGTCCTAGTTCCTCCATATAACGGAGAATCTCTCCTATTGTATATATCGGCCACCACCCAAGTGGTCAGCTCTGCCTTAGTGGTAGAACGAGAGGAAGAGGGGCACTCCTTCAAGGTGCAGCGCCCTGTATATTTCATCAGCGAGGTGTTATCCGACTCCAAGACCCGCTACTCCCAAATCCAGAAACTCCTCTACGCCGTCCTCATCACCAAAAGGAAGCTACGCCACTACTTTGAGTCACACCCCATGACAGTAGTGACGTCATTCCCCCTCGGCGAGGTCGTTCGTAGCCATGACGCTACGGGAAGAACCACAAAGTGGGCACTCGAGCTGATGGATTAGGGCATTTCCTATGCTCCCCGAACAGCGATCAAATCTCAGGTACTAGTTGACTTCATCGCGGAATGGACCGAGGTCCAGATGCCACCAGCAGCCGTCGATCAAGAGTACTGGATAATGTACTTCGACGGATCGTTGATGAAGAAGGGCGCCGGAGCAGGACTAGTCTTTGTATCTCCCCTTGGGGTCCACATGAGGTACATGGTTCGGTTCCATTTCCCCTCATCAAACAATATTACAGAATATGAAGCGCTCGTCAACGGCCTACGAATCGCCATTGAGCTGGGCATCCGACGCCTTGACATCAGAGGTGACTCCCAGCTGGTCGTCAACCAAGTCATGAAGGAGTCAAGCTGCCACGACGCTAAGATGGAGGCATACTGTCGAGAAGTCCGACGGCTAGAGGACAAGTTCGACGGCCTCGAACTCAATCACATCCCAAGGCGCCTCAACGAAGCAGCCGACATGCTTGTGAAAGCAGCATCTAGCCGAGAACCAGTCCCGGCAGGCGTCTTTGCCAGTGACCAACACAAACCCTCGGTACGCTACACGGGGTCGGAACAAGCCGACGATGACCCATCTAGTCCGACCCCAGGGGCCGAACCTCCAACCGCTCCACCTGACCCCGAGGTCATGGAGCTCGAAGAGGACCCAGCAGCAGAGTCCGACCCCTCCGATGACTGGAGAACACTTTTTCTCGACTACCTCCTCCACAACATACTACCGGCAGACAAGACGGAAGCCCAACGGCTCGCACGACGTGCCAAGTCCTTCATTCTTGTAGAAGGCGAACTCTACAAACGGAGTCACAGCGGGATTTTGCAACTCTGTATCCCTGGCGAACAGGGAAAACTCCTGCTGAGCGACATCCACGGAGGAGTCTGCGGTCATCATGCCGCACCAAGAACATTGGTTGGGAATGCATTCCGACAAGGTTTCTACTGGCCCACCGCGGTAGCCGATGCCGAGCAAATTGTGTGCACCTACGAAGGGTGCCAATATTACGCTTGGCAAACACACCTCCCGCCCCAGGCTCTCCAGATGATCCCCATCACGTGGCCCTTCGCTGTCTGGGGGCTCGACCTGGTTGGGCCACTCAAAAAGGCCCCCGGGGGCTTTACCCACCTGCTTGTCACCATAGACAAGTTTACAAAATGGATTGAAGCTCGACCAATATCCACGATCAAATCCGAGCAAGCCATGCTGTTCTTCCTCGACATCATCCATCGCTTTGGAGTACCGAACTCCATCATCATAGACAACGGCACGTAGTTCACCGGTAGGAAATTCATTCGATTCTGTGATGAACAACACATCCGAATCGATTGGGCAGCCGTCGCACACCCCCGGACGAACGGACAGGTCGAGCGCGCAAACAGCATGCTTCTTCAAGGCCTCAAACCCAGAATTTTCAACCGACTAAACAAATTCGACGCACGCTGGCTAGCTGAGCTCCCGGCCGTGCTCTGGAGCCTAAGGACAACTCCTAGCCGGGCCACCGGCTACACACATTTCTTCATGGTCTACGGTTCTGAGGCCATTCTCCCAACGAACCTCGATTATGGAGCACCGAGAATCAGAGCATACGACGAACAGGGGGCCGAAGCATCTCACCAAGACGCCATGGACCAGCTAGATGAAGCCCGCGACGTCGCCCTCCTCCATTCGGCTAAGTACCAGCAGGCATTGCGACGGTACCACAACCGATGGGTGCGGGGTCGAGCCTTCAACGTCGGAGACCTCGTCCTCCGTCTTGTGCAGAGCAACAAGGACCGCCACAAACTCTCTCCGCCCTGGGAAGGGCCCTACATCGTCGCGGAAGTACTTCGCCCAGGCGCCTACCGGTTGAAAACCATCAATGGCGAGGTCTTCACCAACGCCTGGAACATCGAGCAGCTACGTCGTTTCTATCCTTAAAATAAGCTTACACTTCTTCCTTAGCAGATTTTGTCATAACAAAACCCCGATCCTTAGTGACTTCCGACCCCTTCAAATCGCGAGGGGTCAGACCTCACTCGGGGGCTGGCATGTGATCGTAACATGTGACATATGTAGTACAAGTATTACGCTTGCAAAAAACTTCCTGTGTTATATTTACGAACATCCTCTAAGTTTTTCATTCGCCTCATAAACGAGTCCCAAGGTCTAAGATTTTGGGAACCAATTCTGAATACAACTGGTAGGACTGCGAGACACCCACGCCCCGGCGGCTGCAACCTCTTTGCTCACCAGTTCAATCAGAATTAGTTCACCCACGTTCCTAGCTGCTTATGACTTAGACCATGAGAAGGGTCGGAAAGCACTAAAATCATTCCTACAGAAAGGAGAAAGAAAAAAAATTGCTTGCCATAAGCAAAGGATGTAATTTTGTTCATTTTTCGCACAAATTCGTCACTTACAAAGCGATTTCATTACAAAAATGAACAATATACTTATAAATTCAGAGGACTATTTACTTGGGGGCTTCCCCACAAAAGTTATTTCATTACAGTCTCTGCTTAGCTCTACTACAAGTACTACTACGGTCGCCGTGCCACGCTCTCCATCGGCGACGCCTGGGGCGTGTACACGGGCCAGCTCGTCTACTGCGGTCGCCATGCCACGCTCTCCATCGGCGATGCCTGGGGCGTGTACATGGGCCAGCTCGTCTACTACGGTCGCCATGCCACGCTCTCCATCGGTGACCTCCCGATATCCCGCCGCTTCACTAGATCCTCGAAGGCGCCACCCCCTGCGACGCCTCCACCGGAGCGTCCGGGGACTATGCCATCGTCGTCAGCCGCAACCCCGACAGCGACGCCTCCGCCAGAGCGTCCGGGGACTACGCCATCATCCCTAGCCATAACCCTAACAACGGCGTATGGGTAGGAAACGCCTCCCGCCAAAGGAGGAGCACAGCGGACGACGGCGTAGTCGACGACGTACAACGCCCACCGGCGCCTTTTCTCCTTCAGCAGCAGCGACTCCTCAGCAAGGGCAGCACGCACCATCTCATCTACGTTGGATAACCTCCAGCTCGACATCACGCACCAGACTCACGAGCAAATTTGTGAGTTCTCTCTTTCTCTCTGGCATTACTCTTCCTCACTCAGGAACTGCCGCGACGCACGGACGCGTTCGGCGGAAAGGAAGAAGAAGGAGACATAGCGGCTCGGAGGCAGAAAAGGAGGTGGGATGAGAACTCCTCTCCCCCTCCCTATTTAAAGAGGAGGCGCTGTAGCTAAGGAAAGGCGAAAGGTTGGACGAAAAACCCTCTCCCTTCCCCTCTTTAAATACGCAATCAATGCTGATTGATATCTGACGGGACACACCCCGGTCGATGAGGCATCCCTCTTTGGTCAAACTGAGCACTGCCTGGGTATGGCCCACCATTGACCCACTTCGGACGTGGCAATTAAGGCGCCCACATAGGCAGACAGCCCTTCACCTCCCCATGCAGGACCACGGACGATCCGACGACAGGACCTTTCAGATCTCCTGTGCCGGCCGTTTGGCCCAGAAGACACGATGAACGAACGTCCAAAGAAAGATAAGCATCTCCGCCTTCTTACTTTACGCGTTAAAATTCATTCTCGAGCTTCCAACCCCGTCAAAAAGAGGGAACACGAACATCACTCGGGGGCTGCCGACCCCCTCCGTACACTTGAAACTAAGGATGTGAAATACGGGCATAAAACTTTGAGTAAAAACTGGACGAACTAGCAGACCCTACGCCTCGGTAGCTACGGTGTTTCTATTCGCCAGAAAAATCATGCTCAAATGCCTCTCGCATCTCCAGCTTCAACGTCTGCCTTTTCAAAAAGGGTTCAGAGGGGTCCGCCTATAGAGTCTCTCCCAAAGGAGAAGCTGTCAGGCTGCCCAAGTTAATTAAACGGCTCAGATCACCACCGAGATACGAAAAACAAAGAATAGCGATTCTTATGCAGGTTACTCCAACCTCATCGCAAACATCAGGGTCCGAACCCCACACGGACACATCTGGTAGGAGCTTTTCATCACTCATACCGCCAAGGTAACGTTACCGACCCCACGTTCATTTCGATTATACATATGCAAAACATCCCAACGCTTCGTGTCGCATCACGAAACGGCCATCGCCTCATTCGATATAGGCGACCACAGGCCGAGGTTCGAAGGTTGGTCCACGAAGGGCTCGAGGCCACCTCATGCCAAACAGAGCCAGGGAGAAATAACCGAGACGAGCCCCAGCGGACCTGCCCGACCCCGCTCAGAAGCGGACAGGGACGTCTCAACCTTTTCTCGTTCGATTCTAACCCCGAGCCAAACCCACAGAATCTCCATCGAGGAGAGGCCATCGGGCCCCCTAAGCCTATCGAACGGCTCGGGCATCTGCCGGGAGGCGGGTTAAGAAATTGTGGAGTGCCACCAGAGGGCTCTGCCAACCCCATCAGCAAATGATGGACCCAGATTCCACACGAATGTACCCGTTAGTGAGCTCATTGAGCGCGATACTCGAGCCGTCGAGGCAAGTGTCGTTTACTCAGCCCCTCCGATTACGAAAATCGAGGACGGGGTAACACACAAATTACGGCCGACCCCTGTCAGACCCAAACAAAGCCCGAGGGCTCGAGCCAATCAATATAGGGACACAGGTTCGAAGGCCCCACCTTGCTGAGCCCATAAAATCCTCAGTTGGGGATTTCTGTTGGAAGACAGGGCAGGGAATATTGCAATGCCATCCATAGACTTCATCGACCCTGTCACCAAAACAACAGTTCCGATCTCCAGTAACCCCCGACCCCAGCAAATGCTGGGGGTCGGACCTTACTCGGGGGCTGATTAAGGTACGGCTACCTCCTTTCTTCCTTTCGAAACAATCTCCTCGCATCATGACCAGCGGCATAATTCAGGGGAACAGATTGGTAAGATCGCAAAAAATTAAACAAAACGAAATTACGACGCAAAATCACGAAACCGCGTCCAGACTCGAAAAATACTGACACTTGTCCACATATTACATATAAGTTGTTCTCAAAATTGTTCGACTAATTACTCCCGCGGAGGGAGAACCATCTCTTTCAGATTGTCTGCCAGGTTTTTTGCAAGGGGAGCAACCATCTTCTCCATTTCCTCTAGCTCTTCATCCTCATAGGTGGACGAGAAGCCTTCGCTCATCACCTTCAGGTTGATCTCCTTCTCATAATGAGCGTGGGCGACGGTGAAGGCCTGGGTAATCCCGGCGTGAAAGGCACTCTCCTCAAGCTGGCCCACCCGAGCCGTGATACCTGCGACACGAGCCGCGAGCGGGCTGGTCTCCACCGGCTCCGTCACATTCAGGGCATTAAGGACCACCCCGACCGCAGCTTGTAGAAGATCATGCTCATCGCTCTCAACCTGAAGGGCCCTTCGTGCATAGGCAGCCTCTTTTTCCAGCTTGATGGAGACGTTTTCAGCGCTCAACCTTCGGTTCACCGCGTCATTGAGCTCCGCCCGGAGAGAGCGGACCACCTCAACGTCCTTGTCCACCTTCTGCTGGAGGGCCATGGCCCTACTCTCGGCCTCCCGCCGGAGTTCCCGCTCCATCTCCAGCTCCTTTAGGACTTCGCCGGCCTTCTCATTGGCCACGACATTCCTCTACAGCAGCTCGTCTCGCTCTTTTTGGAGCCTGGCAATCTCCTCCCCATCCAGCTTAGACCTCGCCGACAGATCCTCGAACATCCCATGGGCCTCCTCCGCGTCCTGACGCGCCTGGGCCTCCCGCTCCTGGGCGGTAGCAAGCTGGGCGGCCATGTCTGCTCGCAGTCGGACCTCCTCGGAGAGGCGATCCCACTCCGCCTTCTGTTCGCAGAGGAATTGGGATTTATTTCGGCTACGAGCAACGAGAACCTGAAGAGGAAGAAGACTGGTATCAGAAATGCGAAAACACAAAAACATACGAAGAAAAAAGAAAGCCCAGAAAATACCTGAGTAGTAGGGATAACGATCTCACGGAGGGCTCCTCTGGCCTGGTCCAGGGCGTTCAGCATGGTCGAGATCCCGATGTCAAGACCCTCCCGCTCCATGCTCTCGAAATGATCATCGAGCGAGAAAATAGACAACGTCGGGTCCTGAGCGGCCATCCACTGGAGCGGCGGCTCCCCCTGTGCAGGGGAGTGGCTTCCTCCCTCCTGACCCTGTGCGGCACCACCGCCACACTCGAGGACCCTCCGGCTGGACCCTCCTCCGTTTGGGCCGCTTCGAGCGCCACGGGCGGATCCACCTGGGCCCCTGGTGGCGCAGATTGCACTACGCCCTTGGGCGCCACCACGACCGTGCCTGGCTGATCCTGGCTTGGCGCGGTCACGACCACCTCCACCGGCGGTATATGGCCCTCGGCCGGCTGTTCCACGTCCGCCATGGAGGAGGCCGCTCGCTCAGTAACCTCCGCGGGCGTGGGAACCACCACGGGCGCCGTCGGGTCAGCCAACGCGGCCCCGACGTCAGCACCACTCCTGTCCGAAACAGGGGTGACTCCGGGCGACGCTGTCTGTCCCGCTTGAAGGGCGAGACTCTTCTTGGGCGCCAGCCCCAGGGGGTGACCCGTCCGCAAGAACCTGCACAAAGGTAATAACCATTAAGTCAAAATAGAAATGGAAAAAGGATGAAAACAGGGGAATCAGCAGCTTACATTGACGTCCTCGGCCGGCGGAAATGTTTTGAGGACGGATCCCTGGATCCCTACCCCGACTCATCTAGGCGAGACCGTTTCAAGCCTGCCCCCTGCTCCGGGGCAGGGGGGTTCATCTCGTCGGGCGCGGCACCAGAGTCGCTCCCCTCCATCGTCTCACGGGGCGCGGCTCTAGAGCCGCTCCTCTCCATCATCTCGTCGGGCACGGCACCGGAGCCGCCCCCCTCCATCGTCTCACGGGGTGCAGCACCAGAGCTGCTCCTCTCCATCGTCGCCTCAGGGTTGGCGGCAGCAAGCCCGCCCCCCCCCCCCCCCCCCGTCCACTGGTCCTCGGCCGGCACGACGTGCGAAGCGGCGGACTCGCCGGCATCCACTGACCTCATCGATTCACTTCCCTCCGTGTGGAAAGGGAAGGGCCCCTGCACGGATGGGTGGCCACTTGTCAGTGTGTCCTCATCCTCTAGGATGCCCCAATCCACGCCGACGGCTACCTCGTCGTCATTGTCATCATCATCATCGTCGTCGTCGTCCTCGCTGCTCACGTCCTCTCCCCGATCCCGTGCCTCCTGCTTTAGTCATTTTGCCTTCTTCATCTCCTCCCTTGCTTTCTTGGCCCGCTCGGCCGCGAGTCGATTCGCCGTCGCCACAGCCTTGTCCTTCAGCAGCAGAACCGGACTGTCCTTGAAGACCAGTCCCCTCGGCTGGTCCCAACGTCACAAAGCAAGTGTTAAAAAATGGAGATCCAGGAAAAAGAAAAGAGCACGGGAAAAGAGGGCTTACGAATTCAAAGAATCCAGGCTCCAGCCGCATTGGGGGGTGTCTGGGCACCGGATATACAATGTCGAGGACCTTACCTGCAGAATCCTTCGTCGGCTCCATCGCCTCCTTGATGCGCTGCGCCACTTCCGAGTAAGGGAGCACCTCGTCAACGAGCACCGTCCCCTCAAACGATATCCCAGGCATCATCCGATGCAGGGGAAGCACACGCGCCATCAGCGGCGCCACCCTCCTCGCATGGTAGGCATCGATAATCCTCGTCCCCTTTACACCCCGGCCCTTCAGGGCTTGGAGGGCGGAAAGAAGGCCGGAGATGTGTTTCTTGTCTTTGGACTGGACGCCCCAGCCCCACGACTCCGGAGCATCTACAATAAGGCGTCCAGTGTACCTCGGTAGGGTGGCACTCACATCATCCCTAACGTAAAACCACTGCGAGTGCCATCCCTTGTTGGATGTCGCCAGACGCATGTATGGGTAACCCCTCGACCGGGTAGAGCGCAGATGAATACTGGCACATCCCATCGGCGCGTTCACATCTTTCCCCCCAATCTTTCTCTTCGACAAACTAATGTTAAAGAAATATCGCCACAGATCAAAATGGGGATCGATTCCCAGGAAACCCTCGCACAGGGCAACAAACGCGGCCATGTGTTGAATCCCATTGGGAGTTAGATGCTGCAGCTCTACCTCATAGTAATCCAGCAGCCCCCGAAGGAATCTGTGCGCGGGTACCCCGAATCCCCGCTCATGGAAGATGGCAAAAGAGACGACATACCCTTCAGGCGGCACCGGCTCACCCTCGTCGCCAGGTAACAGCCACTCCTGGACTGCGGACAGTGGGCGGAGGAGGCCACGGCGGACGAGGCCCTCCAGACACCGGGAGGTGATGCTAGATCTGCCCCACAACTCCATTAAAGCAATAAGGGAGGAGGGCGGGCGCGAGCTTGACGGCGGCTGCAACACGAACGCAAGCCGGTCGACGGTGGCGATGCGGGCGCGGGAGGCTGGGACGATTGGCGGTGGATGTTTAAGAACGCGAAGGCAGGAGAGTGAAATACGGAACCTTGGGGGCGAACCCCGCGGTTTTATAGGGGGCGACGGACACGAGAAGGGCAACCGTCCGCCTCGATCTCCGGGCCTGCCACGCGCGCCACTGCGTCACGTCGCGGGACACGCGCCCGTAGTCCCTATCCTCTCACCCCAAAAAAGTCATGGCGGACGGCTCGCCTTCCCCAGGCGAATCCGAACTCCCTACCCACCTGGGAAACACAAGCCACGAAGGCCTTTTCTTTTCTCTTTGGCCCGCCTAGGGCCTAGAAGCTCAGCGGCCGGCCCAACTAAGGAAGGATCCACGAACGATTCGAAATCAAGGGCAGAAGCACCAGCTAGGTCAACCCTGAATCAGTTCCCAGCGAATGGGGTACCACGATCCACTCGAAAAAACATCCAGTTGACAAAAATTAAGTCCCTCAGCCTTACCCGCAAAGGGACCGATGCAACCCCCCGGGCGACTCTACTCGAATCACCCGGGGGCTCGGGGGCTACACCCATCGGGTGCGCTCGCACGCGCCCTCTGGCAAAGTAATTTCGACGAAGTCAAAAAACACCCTCCAGGCAGTTCTACTCGAATCACCTAGAGGCTCGGGGGCTACTATCGGGACCTAATACCAGGGTACCCCAGAAGGAGGAACCAATAATCACCGAACATGAAAAACTTCTGGACGCATAAGGGCATAGTTTCATCCCTTGTTCGAGTGACAGGAGTTCGGTTCCGCCTCGCCCGACGCCTTTGTGGGGTAACTCTGCCTCACCCAAGGGCTCGGGGTGAATCTCCGTCTCGCCCGACGCCTTTGGGACAGGCTCAGTCTCGCCTGAGGGCCGAGGAATAAACTCCGTCTCGCCCGACGCCTTTAGGGCGGGCTCGGTCTCGCCCGAGGGCTGAGGGATAGAATCCGCCTCACTCGACCCCGGAGGGGAGAGGTCAGTCTCGCCCAAAAGATGATAAGTACAGGGCAAGACAAGACGTTTGGGTCAACCATGGCTCCAAGGACCATACCCTGCGCCCTGGCAGGAAAAGTACTGCCAGGGGATGACAGGACAGGTGCTTTAGACCCTTCCAGGCGCCGCAGAGCTCGAAAGGTTGTACAGGTGCGTGCTCCTCGCCCTGTAGAGTTGTAGGCGTCGCCTTCAGCTCTAGGACACGAAACCCGACGAAGATATACGACAATCACTACGCTCTAGAAAAGAACTTAATACCTCCACGCACGACGGACATTCTGTCACCACGCTATGGACTCGAGGGAGCGGCGCCCGCTTCCCGACCCCTCAGGTCCACCAAGTCAGAAGGCCTTGACCACATCGTTGCTCCAGACCCCGACCCCTCGACCCTCCGACAAAGACTCACAGGAACCAGAAGGCGTGCGGAGCAAGGCTGGGAGAGGCCGATAAGTCAAAACCACTGTACTACAGCCCACACCCTGCGCAGGGCAGCATTATATAATCAACCTGACATTCTACAGAAACATCAACAGTATTGTGGGCGCTTATCTTCCTTCGTGCTCATCCAAATCAAGAACGAGGCCAGGTAGACGTGAGCCACAAGACTAAGTAGCGTATACATCCTAAAACCTCGCCCTTGTAAAAGCCACCCCCTTCCTCTATAAAAGGGGATGCGCTTCCCCCACGGTGGAGGGGAGGCTCGAGACCGAACGAGACGACACCCAGATACACATAGTCAAGTGGCTTCGAACCTCTTGACCTTCCTTCAGCCCTTCCATCAGAGACTTGGGACTAGTCCCTCTCTCAATCGTTTGTACCCCTTACTACAAACCGTTCACGGTGCTAATAACACGAGCAGCAACAAACTGGACGTAGGGACATTCTGCCCGAACCAGTATAAATCTTGTGTCCTTTAGCGCACCATCCGAGCCTAACGCGCATTACTATAAATTTACTTGCCGGTGCTTGTACGAAACACCGACACTTTTTTTCTTTTGAAATCGAGCATATGATTTCAGTGTTCATGAAGTTTGTCAGGGATTAAATACATCACTGATCTGACAAACAAATAATGAATGGCCACGTGTCAGTGGGGTGATCAGCTTATGCAAATCTACACCAACAGGAGGTGTTACCTTTCAACCCCCAACAATTTCTTTTTTTTAAAAAAAGGCAGGAGCTCTGCCGCTTAATTAAGTAAGGATAAAGAAGTTTACGTGCAGAGGCACCCCAACAATTTGTAACTCCTACACTAAATTATTAGCACATTGTCAACGGGGAAAACTCACTGGGCCTATCAGCTGTCAGGTTGTTAAATATGTGAGCTACTACAACAAACAAGGCCCACCAACACAATACACAAGCAGCTGGAGATTTGCCTCGAGCTGCGGCCAGGAACTCGAAAACTAGAACATGTTAATAATGGTTAAATTTCTTTCTGTGGCTGCTGTAATCCGAGACGTATCTGAATGTCTGTCCACAGTCAGGAGCTGAGCACTTATATGGCCGCTCTCCGCGTGTGCACCCTGATATGTTCAGTCTGAGCCCATAGCCACTTGAAAGTCATTTTACATCCTTCCCAGGGGCATTTAAATGGCCTCATCTCGCTGTGGACACATTGATGACGCTTCAAGTATTTGTGTGAGCTGAAACGCTTGCCACATGACTCGTCAGTGCAAATATTGCGCTTGTGGCAGCCCTAGTCTCAAATGTCATATCACACAGATCAATATCACACTGAAATGATCCCACTGTTTTTGTCCTCTTACCCCTTTTAGCAAAAGAAGCTTCAGCTGTCCTGCTCCATTCCGACTCTCTTCGACTACCGCAGGTTTAGTCCTTGGCCTCAAGCTCTCGATCACATGGAGAGCGGACAAAACTCGAATGACTTTGTGAACTATCAGTATTTGACTGAGAATCCCTCTTCCTTTTGTGTTTGCGTCTGACATTGCATATGATATCTGTTCTATTTGAGCTCCCGATGCATCTAGACACAACATCTGACAAATCAGCTTATTTATCATCTTTTGCTGATCCCAAAATTACATTGTGTAGCCCCTTCGAGGAAACCGTCGGGCCGGGAACGGCTTCTATTGTATTTCAAACTTCTACCTTCTTAATACAATGATACGCAATGCTCTTGCGTATTCGAGAAAAAAAATTACATTATGTCTGTTTCCACCACCTCTACAGCTCTGACATCTGTAACGTCATCTGCAGAGTGCTCATTGCTCGCCAGTGTCATTAATGTCAAGGAAGCTTTGCCAACCTCATCTTTACCAGGAGCATCTGTTGCCTTGGACTCTTCAGCCAGAGCTCAAAAGTACTTGATCCAGTGTCGACAGATTTTCCCTCATGTCCAGGGACTGCAGCCATGGAAGCAACTTGGGCGTCCTCTAAGATGTGGAAATCTATATGCGGAGGTTCATGCTTTAAGTTAGCAGGATTATTGCTCTGGTGCTCAATGGCCTTGACAGCATAATGGCTTGTTTAAATCCAGTGCGTAAAGTTTTAGGGTGTCACATCGAGTGTCATATAGGGGCGTCGCATGGGGTATTCGGATACTAATAAAAGAACAAATTACGGAATCCGTCGGTAAACCGCGAGACGAATTTATTAAGCCTAATTAGGCTTAAAAAATTCGTCTCGCAAATTAGTCACAAACTGTGCAATTAATTATTTTTTAGTTTATATTTAATACTCCATGCATGCGTCCAAATATTCGATGGGACGCGGTGTAAACTTTTGAGGAGGACCTAAACAAGGCCTAAACTGCATTGTCTATCATCACTGGGCATCTCATTATAGCTTGAATTTAGTTTCACTGGACCGGTACCCAGATCATGAGTCTCCAATTGATTATCTATTGCAGATTTAGTAGTTTTTGTTTCAGTATTAGAACAGTAGGATGTCTTAGCACGCTCCTCGTTTTCAAGGGATGCTGACACAGTGTCCCCACACTTTCCTTCTGATACAGCCAAACCTTCTATCAGGTGTGAATCAACTGGCATCATGTTGGGATTATTGCAAAGCCCCATCTTCTCTTGATCTTGTTGAACATGCAAATGACTGTGTGTGTTGTGATAAAATAAAATGTGTTCTACTAGACGATTCTTGCGGAGCCTAGAGCTGTTCCTGCAGGGATTAAAACAAAAGACAAAAAAACCAAAAATACAAAACAAATGTCTGAGCCCAACCTTTAGTGTGTGAGACTTGGAGCCGAACTACACCACCCAAACAATCTGATAGGCTTTTATTTCCTTAACTTCTTAGTGGTGTTGTGTGGCACAGTTCTAGCTCAGCTCAGCTGGCTGTCGGATCATCCCTCCGGCCGAGGTGCAGCTCTGCAATCTGCATGCGTGAACCTCCACAAGACTATCAGAGACCTGTACTCATGTCCATGTCCTGCATTAACAGTTCAAGCCTACCTGCCCGGCTGAGCACGCTTGGCCACATGGCACCTGGGTTCAGCACCGAAATACACGCACAGCAAAAATTCAATTTGGTGCCAAGCTTGCGGACTGTGGTGAGTTTAACCTGTTCATGTTATAAAATATAGACCCTTGATGTCCGTTGCGGTATGGGCCCGTCATCTATCTGAACTTGTATACAACCTCCATTTTCCCTTTTAGTTGAAATCGTAGAGCTTCTGCCTTTTTGTTTGTTTGAAACAAAATTCGGTTCCAAGTCTGCAAGACTGCAACCCAATTTTCATCCACCAAAAACAACAATGTGTCAATGTCATACGTGCTGGAAGTGGTAACTACATCTTTGACACAATTATATTATATTTATATATAGGTCAAAGGGGTCTCCGCAAATTTGTGTAGTGAATATCACGAAGACAGACGTAGTAGGGCCGCGGGTAGGCCTAAGCAAAAATGGCTCGGCCTGGCCTGGTCCACTGGCCTTATTGGACAGGGCCTACATAGAGGTTTTGCTGTTAAGAAATTTTTTCTCTGTCTAAGCTTGGCTCAAAATATATTTTCATTTGTTTTTTACACTAAAAACTCTGCCCATACCGCATTCCCGAAATGTGAGGCCAGTACCTACCCATTTGGCGAGCCTAGACATAGGATTTAAGCCCAAAAACAATCGGGCTTTTTGCAGGCCAGCTTGGCCCAACCTTTACTCAAGTCTACCTAGACAGGACATGCCCCCTCCATGTTACACTATTGTGCATTTTCTATTAATGTTCTTGAAATATGATGCGAACATCTAAACTCCTGTAATTTTGTTATTTCATGGTAATGAAACTTGGCTTTCCAGTTGTAGAAAAAATACACTATTACAGAACTGGTCATCCCATATAACACTATCACAGCTGCCGGTGATAACCTTGCATCACTGGCCTGCTTTTTGGATTTCTAGAAACCATCATCACCAATGGTTCGTATTAGCAATTGGCGGTGATAACCTAGCATCATCGTTGGTTTTCAACCGGTTATGGTGACCATGTCATTACTATCGATATTTTATTGCCGAGAGAAAAAACCGGCTGTGACAGGGGTTTAGAACCGGCCGTGATGACGTGTCTGTAGTAGTGATTACTTTCTACTGAAAATAATTAGGAGGCTAGTATTTGATTTGTAGGAATGTTACGATTTGGCCCTTACTTTTTACAATTTGATTCTTATCCCATAGGTGACTGTGCAACTTACTCCCGCTAGCGTCAATATACCATACCATTAAACATGATGGTTGGATAACCATCATAACAGTTATTAGATTCACAAATACGTCCTCCATTGTCATCGCACACTTCACGTGGAGGGACATTTGGTAGCCCCAGTGGATGTAGAAGGAATTTTTGACAACCCAAAACTTTTGTTGCCATTGAGCGCATCCTATCATGCCCCACTGGTTGCTCACGTCCAGAGAGGATGTAGGAAGTAGTTGGACTTATCTCCCCTCCTCCTCTAGTCTCCCTCTGCTTTATTCTTCCTCGCTCTTCCCTTGTGTAATAAGGGGGCTTAAGCCCCCAGCGCCCAGACTGGATCCCCACCCCTAGCCAACTTACTACATGTAGCAGGCCCAACCTAAGTTGATGATCCACTTGTCCGTGCCACTGATCTCAGGGTCCTACCTGGTACTTGGTGGGCCACAACTTAGTGCCCCTAATCCTAATAAGCCTTGGTCCACTAGTAACAGGTTGTTAATCGGGAGGAGTGGTTAGGATAAGGGGGTAAAGTGGTGCTCGATTGGCACACCACTACTGCATACAAATCTATCACGGTCGGTTCGTAACCCCTCATCGTAGCCTTTTTCGGCCTCGGCAGTAAACACTCGATGATGATAGCCGAAGTCATCACGATCGGTTCAAAATCGACTATGATGGCTCCTCAATACCACCGCATTAGTCAATGATTTGACTATAATCGTGATTATCACCATCGTCTTCAAGTTCGATATGTCCGTGGCGAGGTGAACAGCACCGTTGGCTGTCATGATCACCGTCGCATTACACAATGATCCGACTATGTTCATTGCACATTCATCGTCGCCTTAACGTCCGGCACGTCGGTGTATAGGTCAACATCACCATCGCTTGGGCGCACGAACCATCTGTTAAAAGGTCATGGTCACTGTCGCCTTGCATATGATCCGCCTAGGATGATCCTCTAGTCCGTGTCTAAACGATTCGGTGGTGATTCACTTTTCACCAACGGGTATGCGGCGGCAGTGATGACAAAACAACCAACGGCGCTTATATCTGACAATGACTAAAAACGTATTTACTAATTAAGTTGGGCCTTAATAGGTTACTAAACACACACCATATAGATATAAACATTACATCCATACATCATGTCCACAAACAAGAGTACTTTTTACACTAACAATCGACACTAACATAACAATTGTGTCAACTGATGTACTAACACAAGCAGTGCATAGATTGTAGAATAAAGGTACTGCTCTATACAAACTTACATAACTAAAATAAGATAGATGTGCTCCGCTCCTATGTGGCACTCGTGCTTCCAAGGCAAAGCTTCCTTCTGATTGGTAGCCAATGCACGACTACCCATCCAAGCACAACGTGCTTGGTCAAGGCATCCACGACGAGCAACCTCACATCAAATTCTAGGCCTGCTCCGTCGAGCAAGGTCCTTGAACCTTTTGGCATTATTACTCCTAGCCACACCCATGTGCCCGGGGGTACACGTTTGAAAGGTCCCTAGTTTGGTTTTGGTAGTTGAGTGACAACCTAGGTGGACTAACATGTGTTTAATGTGAGATACACAGGTGATTAGTCCACAATTACACTTGTGTGGGCAACACATGCCATAGAAGTGGAAATGACTTGGAAATGTTGCAAGGCTCACACATGTGATGAAAGCGCTCATTGCGTATGAGACATGACATGGAGTCATGTTACTAGGTGGAGAAGATCAAGATGAGGCTTGGCTTGATGGACCGGTTGCAAGAGTGAAGTACAAGTCAGAGGCTTTGAAGCGAGAAACCGTGTGGTGGGGAAGCTTGAGCAAGACTTGGCGCCGATGGATGAAGGCAATGGAGAAAAGCTAGTGAGGTCAAGATCGATGAACCAATAAAGTCATGTGATGATATGAAGTGGATCATATCATTTGTTGATCAAGGTTGGTGCATGTATTGCATCAACATTGAAGTTTATGACCAGGTTTAGGATAGATGACAGTACTATCAAGAGGGACAAACCTATTTGCATATTGATCATCTAGTGACACTTGAGTGATCTAACTTTGCATCGTTGCTAGGATCGAGTGGCGTGGTAAAAAGAGTGCTAACCCTTTGAAAAATATTTGTGAAAAGCTAACACACATGCACAAGATGGTGAACACTTGGTGGTGTTAGCATATTTGTAAGGTTGTTAAAAAAGGAGAAGAAATAGCACTTAAAAAGGGTGAAAATAGTGGTGCTACCTCTCAACAGCAATTCTCCTTTATCAACAATAAATTCTTGTTGAGCAACAGTGCAGGGTACAAGCTTGCATGCGTGTCAGAGAGAGAGGATGCTCAGCCAGCAATTTTCCCTGCTCAACAAGAAATTCTAGTTGAGGAATAGTGTATGAGAGAGAGGCGTATGTGATCGGACGCTGGCTCAAATGTGATCAGACACATTCGGTCCATGACCCTAGGTGCTGGCAGATAGCAGGTAGCGCCTGGATGCTGCCCCTAGGGAGCATCCGGACGTGCCTGTACTACTATTCATAGGCTGGCAACGCACGCGGCAGTGCGACCGGACGTTGGGCGAGTCTGGTCGGGGGTCACCAAAAATCCCTCTCTAGAACCTCTCTACGTGGCGCTCAGAGAGTGACCGGGCGCTGCAACTGCACACGTCCGATGATCCCTACAGCGCGTCCGATCTCAACCCAATAAAGGGTTAACGGCTCTATTTGTTTGAGGGGTTATAAAAAGAAGTGGTAGCTGGCCTTGGGTTGGTTGCTGAACATCATTAGGCCTTGGTGGCTTATGTAGGTGTGCTTGGGAGCTTTCTAACTCACTTGTGCTTGCAAGAGTACGAATCGATTGCAAGTGAGTGATTCTAGTGCAATTGCAATGAGAGATTGCATCGAGTGGCACTAGGTGTTCGAGTTGCAAGCCGGTGGTGCTCGTTACTCTTGAAGGTTGCCACCTCCTAGACAGCTTGATGGCGTGATCTCCGTCACAGCACGCAAGAAAGCTTGTGCGGTGCTTCAGAGAAGATTGTGAGGGGTGTTATGCTCGCCCCGCGGGAGCCGCGAAGAACAACTCTAGTAGATCGATACACGAAGAGCTACAAGTAGTCCGGCCAGATCAAGTGCTAGAGCTTGGGGTAAACACTTCACATGGGAGAGTGTGACTTCCGTGTCACCACTAGCAAGAGGACCGGTGGTAACCTTGGAGCTTGTCTCAACGGGGACTAGCTTGTTGACAAACAAGTGAACCTTGGGATAAAAATCATCGTGTCAACCTTGTTCATCCCATTGGTTTGCAATCCTCTTACACAAGCTTGTATTTACTTATTCATATATTGTACTTGTGTAGTTTCTCTTGTAATTAGTTAGCTTGTGTAGCTTGCTAGTTACCTTCTAGCCTGTGTAGCATAAAAGTAACCCTCTTGTGTGACAAATTGGCTTGAGTAGCGTTGTTAGTCACATTGCTTAGTTTGTGTAGCTAAGTAATTTGAGCTCTCTAATTTGGCTTGTATAGCCTTGTTATTGAGCATTGCTAGTGAGCTTAGGCTTTGTGCTTTCGCATACTAGTTTGTGTAGGAGCTCTCCTGCTGATTGAAGTACTAGTGGCATAGGTTTGTGTGACCTTGCTTCTAGAATTTATTTAGACAAGCTCTAACTAGTCCGGTACCTTTGTTGCCTAATTAGGATCCTTTTTAAAGTGCTTGAGAACTTAGATAGAGGGGTGTAGTCTTGGCTAGACCGATAGTTTTAATTCCACATTTATTTCGGTTAGCTAACACATTTAATTTTAGAAAGAACTATTCACCCTCCTCTAGCCTGTCATCTCGACCCTACAATGTTTTAAATGGATATGGAATGGTTGAGACACACAACATGGGCAGACACCACCACTACTATGATAAACTTAATTGAGGTAGGTAAAAGGGGTTTACCGAGGCGGGCAACCCGTCCGCCTCGACGGAAAGGTCATGGTAAATCATTGATTTACTGAGGTGGACCAGTTGCCTGCCTCGTTTAATGAAAATAAAAGGGTAAAAAACAATGAGCCCAAATGCGAGCCCATCCATGCGCCGCCGCCGCTAGATCCGCTGGTGGCATGGCCTTCCCGTGCGCCAGCCGAGCTCCAGCTCAAGGGAGAGGGAGAGGGATGCACCGCCGCTACCAGATCCACCCGTGCCATGGAGAGGGAGAGGGATGTGCCGCCACCACCATATCCGCCCGCGCCATGGCCGGATCTGGCCTCCCCGTGTGCCACCATCGCTGGATCCACCGGCGCTAAGGCCGGATCCGGCCTCCCTGTGCGCCGGTGGAGCTTGATGGAGAGGGAGAGGCATGCGCCACCGTTGGTGAATGGGAGAGGTGAGGTTGGTGGGGGCGCCGCCGACGTTGGTGAAGGGGAGAGGTGTGGCTGGTGCGCCACCGCTGTGGCTGCCCTATGCGCCCCGCTGTGTGTGGTGCAACCGGCCCAACCGCCTCGGAGCCCGTTTTGAAAATGTCTCGCGTAAGATTTTGTGTAGTAGTGCACATCATTACCTGCCCTTGACCCAGGCATCATCAGTTGTGTGTGGTGCACCATATTGGTGAGCCTCACGCCTCTGTCATGACTCCCAAGACGTGGGGGTTGAAAGGCACCCTACAACGAGAAGAGGGCGACGCCTGCTACAAGTCAACATGCATCCTGAGTTGTTAAGAGGGTGTGTATGTGTGCGCATATGGTTGGTGGGGAGGGGTCGAGTATAAATGGTGGCCACCCTCTTCACATGTAAGGGGGCTCCCCCATTCAAAACATAAGCACGCTCAGATCTTTGGCTCACTCAGACCGTAGGGCTTTTACGCCAACAAGGGTCTGAACCTAGAAAATCTTTGTGCATTTTCTCCCTGCCGCGTGAGATCTCACCCTTGGGGCCCCTGTACCTAACATCAAGCTAACATGAGCTATTTTGCCGGCGTTCACCCGTTGACACCCCTTGTATGCTTTTCATAGATGCGGAGATCATATCTGTCTAGTTTGTACTATTATCTTCTCACACGTATGTAAGGGTTGGATACAGTCGAGAGCTCTCAAGTGTGTCTGGGTGCTGTCGTTGGGAGCACAGTCGCACACTTGATGGGCTGAGAGCCGGAGAGGTTCAAGAGTTGGCATGTATTATCTTCTGTAGACACACAAATGCCTAGCATGAATCTGGTCATGGAGAATACATGCACTTAGCATTCCAGCTATGGAAAATGAAGAATATCCCTCGCATTGTTGTAGCGTTGGGTATATAGTTTTGAATGGAAATCGGATAGCAAGTGTTGACTTACGTGGCTCATTAGCATGTACATTTTGGCTTGCGTCAAGCAATAGGCCCTGTTTGCTTCGCTGAAAAACCATGACTGAAAGTACTGTTCGCTGATTTGTTGTGAGAGAAAAACATTGTTCCTTTGCAGGGCCAGCACTGGTCGAAGGGAATGGAAATTGAACATAGTAATGATGAATCAGAATAAGGCCATCATTCGTCTAATCACCAAGTTGTTTCCTCTTTCTATCTACCAGCATTAACATAACTCCATAAATAACACTGTTATTGATCTTCTGGGCCCACAAAGGAGGGAAACAAAAATGAAAAAAAAGACCCCCATAATAACTTTGTTATTGGTCTTCCGGCCCTCCCCCCAAAAAACATGAAATGTCTGAGCCAAAAGGAGGTAAACAAAAGGGAAAAAAAACATAACAAAAAGCCAAAAAAAACATGAAATGTTTGAGCCAAAAGGGCAAAAAAAAACATAACAAAAAGCCAAAAAAACATGAAATGTTTGAGCCAAAAGGACAAAAAAAAACATAACAAAAAGCCAATCAACTGTCTGAGCCCGGGTTCGAACTGGGGACCTTTAGTGTGTGAGACTAACGTGATAACCAACTACACCACCCAGACATTGTAATGGGGCATGATCAAATTATTTACTTATTCAAATAACTTACATGCTCCAAATCCAAACGTCAATGTATGAAATGAAACGTCAGTCCGTATCATTTATGTCCGAACGAACTGCGTGCATATGATATTATGTCGGGGGTTTACATGAAACTATGGTATATACGCTGAGAGCATTTATGAGTTGTTTGCGAGTTGTCACTTGTCTGGTAATTAAGGTACATGTAGTGTTATCCTATGTCAAATTAGAGTTGTTCGAAGTCAAACATTTCTAACTTTGACTATTAATTTTAAAATTTTTGAATAAGTTAACAACATAGAGTCTATGTTTTCAGCTTCACTATAAGAGATACTTTCATAATATATAGTTTACATGCCGTGAAATTTCATGGATTTTTTTAATTGATCGTCAAAGTTAGGATTGTTTGACTTAACAAACCTGATACGACCTATAAAAACAAACGGTAAACAGTAGGTCACTTGTCTTTAGCCATTACTCGAGCAAAACATACGTTTAAATGAGCAAAGCAACTGATTAAATGAAAACTGTGTATCTAACAGCCCCGACATGTGCAACCTATGCACTCACACTCACAGGGCCCCCAACATTAGTCTACATACTAGCTAAAATATACTGATTTGAAAAGTTTCACATGCAATTTTCTAAAAAACCGCCACGTGAGCACGTAACTTTCCTTCCTTTTTCTTAAATCCCTTTCAATTTTCCTTGCCAGTTGCAAACCATCTATGTATTTTGGTAAAAAGACTAATGCATTTCTGGATTCTCCTCCCTATTAATCCAGTTGTTTTCCCCAAAAGTAATTTCCCTGGACCATGAATTCCCACTCCATTGTACTCTCTCTGATGATTTGTAAATAGTTGATAGATCCCCTATATATGGACAAGGTTGAAGTCAAACTTTTAAAGCTCTGGTTACGGTTAAATCTAAAGTATTTTGTTTGGATATATTTATAAACTATTCATGAAGAGTACATTATTAAAAATAGAAATTTATTAATATACTGATTATATTCTGGTAATAAAGTGGTCGGAATTATGTCTTTGAGACTGCGTGGTTGTTCAAAACGCAAAGTATTTGCACATTGGAGGGAGTATATTTATTGTTTCTTGATGGATTTGGAGCCATGAACAGCAATTATAAATCCCTATTACTATTATTATTAATATTCTTTGGTAGTTATTACGATAAGGACCTGTTAGATACACCGTATAATATTATGAACAGCACACGGCCAACATATTTTGTGGGAGGGTCCTAACTGTATAGCGTTTACGCGATACGCAACCGGGCTAAATAACCGTTTAGACGAACAATGTGTAGAAGTTAGACAGATCACAACCTCAGGCACCCCAAATCGAATGGCTGGAAGCTCTCCCAACACCAGACATTCAGACAACATTGCGCCTAGAGTGCAAGCAGCCAGATTTAGCTTTATCTTGTGTGAAAGTCTGAAGTGGTGGAACAGAACTGAACAGGGTCCCTCTCCCTCATGATGATCTTGTGAGCATTTGTCAGCCATATGGGCTGAAAAGTCGCTGGGATACTAGTTTTCCAGCCCATGTTTTTCTTCTTCCTCGTTGGCAGCCAGGCCAGGGGCTCCCGTGCAGTGCACCGTGAAGAACACGTGCCATTCCAAAATCCTTTTCTGCAAACAAAACAATCCATGTGCTGTAAGATACTGTATGTACAACTTTTAAGTAAGCAAACAACCATCAACCGATGAATGAACAAGGTACGTACCTACACCGACACACACTAAAATATGATATAAAAATAATAAATAAATATCTAAATTAGAGATGCGCCCATACTACTACACAAACTTTACTGGAGACGGACGTTTTTGATTTTCCGCGGCGGGCAAAGCCGTCCGCCGCGGCCTAGAGGCCACGGTAAATCGTGGCTTAACCGCGGCGGGCGGTGTAACGTGCTCGCCGCGGTAAATATACTTTTACCACGGCGGTCACGTTGCACCGCCCGCCGCGGTAAATTATTTTACCACGACGGACACCGTTCGTGGCCCGCCGCGGTTATGTTCATTAGCCGTGGCGGGCATTATTATTTGCCCGTCTCGGTAAATTATTTCCTGAATTAAAAAATACAGCAGGCATATAAATTCAAATTCAAATTCAAATCACATCCAGATTTCATAAATTAAACTTAAAAGTATGCAGGCATTACACATGAGATAATATACATATATATACATTCACTTAGTCGTTCTTGTCATCGTTAATTCATTACATTTACATATTAAAGTCGTTATACATGCCCTAAGGAGTAATCCTGCGGACGCATCATCGTGGGCCATTTCCTCAGCCTCTCGTACTCCGGTAAAATCGCTAGCTGGCTGTTCTCATTGAAGAACGTGCTCCCTTCAAGCACGCATTTGTTTAAGACAAACTTATATATGTCCGCCTTTGTCTGCTTGAAGGAGTGTTGGGTGCTCTGCACGTCTCTCCACCAGTTCAATCCATTCTTGAGCACCCTCCAACTACTGCTGTACTGCTTGCACTCCCTCAGGTACTCACAGACATAGAAGCCACATGTTTGTGATCCTATCGGTTGTTTGGCACACTGCATGATCGATACACAAGCATTAGAATACATGCATTAGAACGCTTATGAACAGAAAGCACAATTAAACCTTTTAAATACTTACCGAAAAGTTGCGTCTGATTTTGATGCGGTTCTTATGCTTAGCCTTAAAATTCTCTGTTCTTCAATTATAGCATTCAGGATCCTTCACGTACTCCTTATAATCGCTATACGAAATGTACTAGTATTAGGCAGGGCATTAGAACGCATATAAGAAGACAGTTCAGTCACTTACACTCTGAGGCAATCTTCAAAGGCCTTGTACCCTTTTAAGTTTGGTATTCTCAACGAATCAAATACGCAGGCCCTGCCATCCTGAGGGTAGATGATAAATGCAATCCAGTGACCCTCGAGGCCTTGGCTGCGCCATTGAAACAAAATACAGGTTACGACGAGAAACCAGTCGGCACCTTGATACCCCTAAGCAACTTAAGAAAAGTCGTCCTCTCGTCTTGCGTTAGGTTGCAGGCCGCACCCGGGATATCGACTTTACCGTTCTGAGGCGGTCTCGGGTGAAGGTCCGGCCTGATGCCCAGATTGACAAGATCCGTCCGTGACTTGATACCATCCTTTGTCTTGCCCTTGATGTCCAGCGAGACACCGATCGTGCTTTCGAAGACATTTTTCTCCAGGTGCATGCAGTCGATGGCATAGGGTGTATTCAGTGTTTTCCAATACGACAGGTACTTGAAGAAAATTGACTTCTTCTTGAAAGGAATGGCGGCGGGGACTTCCTCCGTCTGGGCCCGCTTTCGCTTCCTTGTCTGCTTGCTCCCCTCTTCAGGCGGCTTCTTTTTCTTTCCAAACTCCACCTGATCCATGTCCTTGACCATCTCATACATCTTTATCCCCCAACTAGTCTGCGTCGGTTGATCACGCTGCGGCTCGTCCTGATTGTCAAAGTATTTGTTCATAATACTTCTTCTATACCTATAATTTTTTGCAAGGAACCGTCTGTGCCTCGTGTACACCATCTTATTGGATCCCTTAAAGTAAGTGTAGCAGGTCCCGTCGATGCAAATTACGCAGCCGGTCTTCCCTTTGATCTGCCCCGACAGTGAGAAGAGACCGGGGTAATCGGTGATGGTGACAAAGATGATTGCTTTTAGTGTGAACTTCTCCTTGCGGGATGCATCCACCATCTGGACCCCAACATCAAATAGTATCTTCATTTCCTCCATGAACGGCTCCAGGAACACATCTATATCGTTGCCGGGCTGCTTCGGTCCAAAGATAAGCATGGTCAGCATAAGGTACCTACGCTTCTGACATAGATGGGGAGGTAGGTTGTACATGGTGAGCACGACGGGCCAAGTGCTGTGCGAGCTGCTAAGCTCACCGAACGGGTTCATCCCGTCGGTACTTAGCGCGAACCTAACATGCCTAGGCTCCTTGCCAAACTCCGGGTAGGCCTCGTCGAAATCCTTCCACTGTTTGCCATCGGATGGGTGCCGTAGCTTGCCATCGTCGTTCAGGCGGTCAGCTGATGCATGCCAGGACATGAGCTTGGCATCGTCCGGGTTCCCGAATATTGCACGCAGGCGATCGGTCACGGGCAGGTACCACACCGACAGTGCTGGACTTTTCCTGTGCGTGTAACCCTCTTCTTCATCGTCCTACTGAGCTGAGATCTGTTTGGCCACACTACTCTTCTTTGCCCCCTTCTTGTTCTTCTTCCGACCACCCCGCAAGCCTCCCTTGTCTTCTGCATCCACGCGACAACCAGCATTTTTCTTGTACCGACTAAAGCCGCAGTGCGGACAACTCGTCAAATTCTCATACTCATTGCCCCGATACAGGATGCAGTGGTTAGGGCATGCATCAAACTTTCTAAGCTTCATCGCCACTGGCCGGATCAGCTTCTTGGCTCGATAAGTATTGGCGGGCACCTTGTTAGCCGTTGGGTACGTGGTGGCAAGGTAGCTTAACAACTCATTGAAGCTAGTGTTAGACCAACCATGACGAGCCTTCAACATCAACATATGGAGGTTAAAACGGAGCGCCGTGCACTCCTTTGGACAATCGCCGCCGTCCTTATAGAGAGGATCAACTGCCGCCTGCTTCAACTCTCTGAAATTCTCCAACCACTTTGGGCAACCCAACACAACGTCGTCTTCATCGAAATGTTTGACTAGATCTTCAACAAGCTGCACATCCTCGGGTTGGCTCACAGTATCCTGACCATCCCCACCGTCGTCGGCTTCGTCGGCCATGTCTTGCATTAGATCATCCACCATGATGTAATCACGACAACTGTTGTCACTGTCGGCTGGCGCAGCTGCTGCTGAAGATGATGAGGAGCCGGGTGCTCCTAAAGGATCTTTATTCACCGATGGTGCTGTCGTCGTCGGCGTCGAAGAGCTCACTCCAGATGCACCGCCACTCGCACCAACTCTTTCGCCGTGAAATGTCCAGACGGTGTAGCCCTCGACGAAACCATACATGATCAAATGAGTTTGCACCTCGCTGTCTCGGTGGGCTTTCAGGTTCTTGCAACAAGAACATGGACATATGGTTGTCATCCGCTTCAGTCTCTCACGGTGAGCTTTACCAGCAGCAATAAACTTCCTTAATTCAAAGAGGTACCGCGGATCATTCACTCTATCGATCCGGTACATCCATTCCGACCTATCCATCATACCTGCGAACATTATCCGTCACAATCAACAAATAAAGAAGAATTAGGAAAAATTGATGATGTTTACGTCCAAAATCATGAAAAAGAGAGGAAATAACGATGTGAAAGATGAAGCATGCATCTATGATGAATCTAAGGTTAAAAAAATACATGACATCATTTTTTCTATTAAAATTGATCTAGATCTAGATATAGATCTAGAGAGAACTCTAGGTGATGGAAATAGAGAGAGATGATGGAAGGAGAGAGGGGGAGCCTTTATGAACCTCTTATGATGTCCTCCTCCCTCAAATCCAAGCCCTTCAACTCAAATCAAAAGTTTCTTCAAATTTTAGGGCAAAACCTCCCCCATGAGTTTGAGAGAGAGGAAGACCCGTGGAGAACACGAAGGGGCGGCGGTGATTATTTGTACAGGCTTTACCGCGGCGGGCAATATAAAGCGCCCGCCGCAGGAAATGAACTCTTTACCGCGGCGGGCGCTTTATATTGCCCGCTATGGTAAATCGTATTAACCGCGGCGGGTGATTCATACTGCCCGCAGCGGTAAATAACGATTTCCTGCGGCGGGCAAATAAGGTGGCCCGCCGCCGTAAACCATTTTCTCGCAGCGGGCGCCTCGGTGGCCGGCCTCGCTGGCTGGCCACCGGTTAACCGTGGCGGGCAAAAGAGATGCCCGCCACGGAGCTTATTTTGGCCACGCTGCGCAAATTGATTCATGTAGTAGTGACATGCAACAAGATTCTCTGATCGTTGCTATAATATATTAAAATGAAAAGCAGCATCGAATCAGGGAGAGAACACGGCACGTAGGTGTTGGAGCTAATTCAGACGACGGGTCAAAATCAGGACTAATTAGCAATTGATGTGCTGTCTAATTTTCAGTTGCACACAACATCTCAGCCGCCACGTAGTTAGACGTACATACGGTCAGTCGGTCACAAGAAGCTAAAACTGTGAAGTTCTACTAGTAATATTAACCAATACAGAACTATCCTCATCCATCAGGGTTCTCAAATACATGGATGCAACAGAATCACTCTCAGATCGATCGAGGACCTGACTGGTAGACGGCAAAATTTTGGACGTTATCAAAATGTGGGCAAACCAAATCTTTTACAGCCATGCATTTGGCATGCATGCTACGAAAACTTTGCTACATCTCACATTTGGCTAGCCAAACCTTTGGCAAACATTTTTATCCAACTTTTCATAAGTTTTACTTGCCAAATCTTTGGTAAGACGAACTTAGGTTATAAACAAATAAGCAGAGCCCAGATATTCATGTTTGCCTAGCTACTAAGATGGCAACATCTTTGAACTGAATATTTTGAAAGAGTGAAGTTTTATTTGATGTTTTAATTAAGAGCATCTCCAAGAGTTATGCAAAACAACTCCCTATTTTGACTCTTTTTTAGCAAAAAGTAAAAATAAAAAAAAATCCATCCACCGCAACGGATTGGTAAATTAAAGAGCTCCTTACAAGTAAAAACTTGCCAAATATCCTCTTCATTCAGCTCGTATGCTTCCCCGCGCAGTTGATAGGAACTCCGTATCCAGTCCCCATCTGACGTTTTTTCTCGGGACATCGAAGTAAATTGGACGCATGAGTAAATTAAGAAATAAAGATCTCCCGGCGAGAAAATGGTAAAAGAGAAAGAAACTATATATTAAAAGAGGCTCGGTTAGTCAAGAATAGTTTGAGTTTCTGGATGCAAAATCGTTTAGCGAGCTAATATAGGAAACTATTGAAGAGAAATAAATCAAAGTTGCTACTTATTTTATTAAATCGCTAAACTTATTGGTTTGGCAAGTTAATTAGAGAAAACACCTGGAAACTCTGGAGGTTGTTCGTACATACGTTACGTGGACAGGGGAGGGGGTTCGATCGCGCGCGCTCATATTTATGGCTTTCCGTCGCGTACGTGGAGGTGGAGTCGTCGATCGTCTCTGGTTGCTTCAGCGGCATGCTAAATCAAACGCACGCTTTGCGTCTGAGTTGTGAGCTCAACTTGCAGCCTGTTCGTTTGCTCGTAAATGATCGTAAATTTTCAGGCAGAAATAGTGTTTTTTTCTCATACCAAACCAGCCAGCAGTAAATAATCCACGATACGATACGACCTCCCGAACAGGTTGTTGGTCCGCGTCAATATATATATAAGGAATAAATATATAATTCGTACGTGGAATTCACCGGCCCCGCCCAGAGGCCAGAGTTTTCGTATTTTTCTCCTAATTATTCTAGCAGTGATAGATACGCGACATGCACGTTATTAACAACAACGATGACAACTTATCTTTTGCTTCGTCAATCTCCAGAGAACTAATGGATGCATGGATGGTCTGTCTCATAGACTCAGAACGAGAGACCCTCATATAGTGTAGAGTGTGCGCATCTATATTGTATTTTTTGTGTTTTGAAAGGAAAAAAAGAGGAAGAGTAATTTTTCCAGCAAGGATTCATAATTAAAGTTAGTCAACTAGTTAGCTCCTTTTGAGCACAAAGACGATATGCACTCTTTTTACTGTGTATACAGCAGTGTATAACGTACAAGTACACATGGAGTAAAGTGTACTATTTCACACTCAGTTTTTATTTAGACAAAAGACAAGCCACCACTTTCAGCCTGTTCGCTCGTTGGTTTCAGCCAGAGCTTATTAGCCACGGTATAGTATTTTTCTCTCACAATAAACCAGCACCAGCTGGACTTATCAGCCCAAAAACCAACCAGCGAACATGTTGTTTATGTCTCTCGATGCAGATAATACAATATTAATATGTAACAAGATCTTGTTCAACTTGGCGTATCATATCAGTTACGTTGTTGATTTGATTGAGATGCGGTAGCTTGTGATCTGTAAAAAGGTCTGCATCAAGGTCACATTATTGGTAAGAGGGCCATGCCTGATGCATGTGTGTATAGGGTCTGGCATCAACTTGGCGTGCGTTATAATATGACAGTATATAATTAATTAATTTGAGATCCAGATTGGATGCACTAATAATATAATTATTAAGCAGACATCGTAGTAATCTTTTCCCCATTTTTCAGTTTAGTGATACATGTCCCTCGATGAATGACGATTCTACGGCCGGAATATATAATTTGTCATTTTTTGTCCTATGATAGCAGTTCAATACAATTGATTTTTTGGATGTACTGTATTATTGTGTTGTACTAGTAGTTCATTGCAGCTCGGTATATATTCAACTAGTACTAAATATTAGGCAGCCTAATTGCTACCATGATGATGTTCGACCTTAATGTCACATCGTATTAAGGTTGGAACTTACTACCACATTGTATTACCAGAAGAATTACAATCACTTGTTCGAGAAATGTTTGTTAATTTAAGAAACCCAATCCCTGCCAAGCTGATATATCGGAGCCCAGCAAGGGGCCGTTCGGTTAGGGCGTTCCCGGCGTGGAATGGCTAGAAATCAATCCGACGCTACGTAATTTATCGAAGGAACAGTGCGGCCGGGATTCAATCTCATGTAACCAAACGAAGCCTAAGGCCCCGTTCGGTTACAGCGCTACGACACGAGGAACAGTTCCGGCCCTGAAAAGCTAATATAAATGAAACTACCGATCCGGCCTGGAATTCTTCCCGGAGGTCATTCCCCGGGAACCGAACAGGGCCTAAGGGGTCGTTTGGTAAGGTGAAATTGTTCCGATTTTTCCGTGGAACACAAGAATAATCGTTGCCAAACAAATGTAGGCTGAGCATTTCGTTCCAGTTCCAGTTCTCCTGTTTACACTTCCAGTTCTCCTGTTTACACTAACCACGTGAAATGACTTGGCCCTAGCTGCGACTCATTCAGCTATGCACTAGTGATCATTTTTTTTGGGTTATATTACCCTCTTTAAGTGGAACAAGTGAAATAAGTTGTATTTAAATTGTTCTTTACGTACAAAAACTTACTTTCGAATGCTTTTGAAGCATTTATATGATTTTTTAAAACATTTTCTGTCCAATATATATATATATATATATATATATATATATATATATATATATATATATATATATATATATATTATTCCTATGTATAAAGACGACTTATTTTCCTGTCGCTTTACTTGAGAAGCAAATCAGGTCGATTTTTAAACACTACTATGTATACTGTAGTCCGTATGGATTGGATTTGCCTGCTCCCAAGTGGGGTGGGGAAAACAAGAGAAGCAAGCCAGTAATTAATAAAATAAATTAAATTAAATTAAATTAAATGGAACAAAACAAAAACAAAGCCGATGTATAAAATATAGCCTCCGAGCCGGAGGATCTGACCGGGCGTTTTGTTGTTTTATGGCCCGGCCGGCCGTCGCATTCGCATCGCAGCAAATACTTGCAAAGCAACCACCACTTCCCTCCCCGTCCCGCGAGAAGGCAAGACAAGATCGAGGCAGGCAGGCAGGCAGGCAGGCAAGCGGCCTCCATCTCCACTGTGTCCTCTGTTCCGGAGCAGGAGCAGCCGAGCAACCGAATCGAGCGCGGCGCGGCGGGGAGTTCCGCGCTTCCGCGGTCGCAGGTGAATGCTGATCCGTCCCTCCCCTTCCCCTGCGCGATTTCCTCCTCTGGGTTTTTACACCTCCTCCTGCGATGGAACGAGCCCGATCTGGGGTGGGTGGGGGACTGGGATTCTCTTCTTACGGGGCCAGGTGTGGAGCATGCGGCGCTGGTTTTCCTTTCCCACGGGTGCGTGCGTGCTCGGTTGCTGCGCGGCTCGAATCTAACCAGGGAGGGTGTGGCTCTCTCTAGCCGGGAACTGGGACGGGGTTCCATTCCACTCCCACGCCGGCCACCACGCGTCCACGCGTAGCCGCCGGCCGGCGTTGGAGAAGAAGCTCGTCGCTGCTGCTTCTCTTCATTCACTCGGTGATTTGGGGGAACGAACAACAGTCGAGGACGGGTACGGCCGTTATGGGTCGGGCCATGGATTCGGCCGGCCCAGTGACATTAGTTCCCAAACTTGAACACAAAGGGCCCAGCCCATAAACAGTGCAGTGCAGTGCGCGCTCCCTTCCCCTCGTTCAAGTGTCGCTGTGGGGTTTTCTCCACAAAAAAAAAAAAAAGTTGCTGTGGGGTTGCCTGCTGACCGCTGGTTTTGTGTTTGATAAAATGCCTAGGAAGGCAGTACTTGTTCTGCTTCTACCTGACGGAGCATTACTTGGTCGTCTAGTCGTGCCCTATGCTTCTTGTGAGGTTGTGAGATGCACGGTCAAAACTTGTGGTCCTACTCGACCGTCGGCCCCTTAATCTTGGTGTTCAGTCTGTAGGGTGTGGACACCTAAGCTAGATAGCATTACATGATGTGACTTGTAAAAAACTGTAGTTTCTACCACTAAAGTTTACTCCCTATCCCATCGAATGTTTGGACAGAGTATTAAATATAGACTAAAAAAATAACTAATTGCATAGTTTGCGACTAATTTACGAGACGAATCTTTTAATGCTAATTAGTCCATGATTTGACAATGTGGTGCTACAGTAGCACATGTGCTAATGACGGATTAATCAGGCTTAATAAATTCGTCTCGCGGATTACTCACGGATTTTGTAATTTGTTTTTTTATTAGTATCCGAACACCCAATGCGACACCCCATATGACACCCGATGTGACACCCTAAAACTTTACACCCTGGATTTAAACAAGGCCTTATTCATGCTGCTTACCAGGCGAGCTGCTCTGGTTACATTTCACATTGGCCCCACGCACCACACTTTGTTCCCTGTTACATTTGCTCGGTTATGATTAACCAACCACTTCGCCTTCTCCAAAGCTTGGATTCCTAGATCTGATGGCATCGGTCTCTTCGAGATTGTAATTCAGCGAAGTGTTGAGCTGAAACCATGAAATCAGACATGAGTTCTCTGAAGAAATCCGACAAGAAAGCCGCACTGGATTTCGCAGCATGGAGTTTCAATGTCACTACATCTGTTGGAATCATCATGGTCAACAAAGCTTTAATGGCTACGCATGGATTCAGTTTTGGTATGTCTGTGCTGTGCTTACCTGAGGATTTATTTACCACATGTCTTACTCTCACATTTTGATTGTATTTGTGGCTATAGAATGATATAATCTTGTGCTGTATCTTATGCATTTGTCAGGTTTTGAACTGAATATTGTAGTCATTCATATTTCTGTTTGAATAACAAATCGGTGTATTGTGATGGTTTTTTTGGACAAAAAATGATGGTGGTGGTTCTGGTTCATATTTGAATATTTCATTGTAGAATTCATGTGCATTTTCCTTAGAGACCTCACATTTGGAGAACTAACAGACATCTTGTAAACTTCGACTCTTTGAGTAGTTTTAACAGTGTTAATGCAAATTCCCTACCAAGTTTTTATTTAAAGGAAAGGGGTTCCTGCCTAAATTTGAACTATGTTGCATTCTGTGAATAAAATTTTGATTGTAGATACCAATGTATACTGCAATATTTGCCACATTTCCTTTGTTAATGATAGGAGAATAATTGCAACACAAACTTATAAAGTGCTACAAAATTGCGGTATAATTTGCTAATGCGTCTGTTGAACCTTAACGATGTTAATACAATTAATAGACACATGTTAGCATTATGTAATTTAATGTATCTATTGAACCTTAACGATGTTAATACAAGCAATAGAGACATGTTAGCATTATGTAATTTCTTACTGTATGTTTGGTAGTTGCAGGCTCACCATATTTCTGCACCTTGTCAACAAACTGTACATGGATGGAGCTTGGATATATCTCCTGCCCTGTCATTAATTACTCTCTCTTTCTTTTTGCAGCCACGACATTAACCGGGCTTCATTTTGTGACTACCACCTTGATGACCATCGTATTTCGGTGGTTAGGCCTGAGCCAGCCCTCCCAGTTACCAGTAGCAGATCTAATTAAGTTTGTGATATTTTCAAACTTGTCAATTGTTGGGATGAATGTGAGCTTGATGTGGAACTCTGTGGGCTTTTATCAGGTTAGTGAATTTTTCTGTACCTGCTACTACTACATGAGTTCAAATTGTTACCAACTAAATTCATTCTATTCCCTTCCTCAGATAGCAAAGCTGTGCATGATACCTGCATCATGTCTTCTGGAGGTTGTCTTTGATCATGTACACTATTCTCGGGACACAAAGCTGAGCATAATGGTTGTGCTTATAGGAGTGGCAGTTTGCACTGTTACTGATGTCAGTGTGAATGCAAGAGGTCTAATTGCAGCTGTTATAGCTGTTTGGAGCACGGCTTTGCAACAATATGTAAGTTAGTCTGGTGGTTTGTTATATGTCAGCTCATGATTAAGATTGCTTCTAAAACTGATTGTCTGCTTCTGTTTACAATTAGCTGCAAGTTCTTTTGCATGCTTCTAACTGTCTCGAAGGATTAAGTATTTGAATATGGTAGTACAATGACTGTCATTCTACAAAGTTATGAACAATTAGCAATTACTTAATCATTCATTGATGTTTCTGCTTCTTTAGGATATCGCTCCTCTGTTTAGACATTAGGATATAGCTACTCACCATGACACCAGTATTTCCCATTTCTATGAACTAAAAAAACTAGACCAACCTAGGAGAAACTAGGTGGTGTTTTATTAAGAAGAAAATAGGCACCAAAATTCTCCTTGATGAGAACTTGAACCTGGGTGGTCTGGGCATTCATCCCCATTTCTATGCACTGTTAGGCTTGATTCAGTTTCCTCATTATATTACTGCTTAATCTTTAAAGAACACTCCATTTGCCACACGTGCAACGCATAATTCATTTATTTTCCCTACTTTGGCATTTTTTTTATTATTTGAGTGCCCTTACTCCTCCACATTTTTATTAATTGTTCTATTTGCACTGCATACATACTTTGGTCCTATCATGTATCCAGTTAAAAGGGGCACAGTTTTGATTCCTTTGTAATTTCTGCTCTTTTGCAGTATGTTCATTTCCTCCAACGCAAGTACTCTCTGAACTCGTTCAACCTGCTGGGCCACACAGCTCCAGCCCAAGCAGGGTCCCTCCTGCTGGCAGGGCCATTTGTTGATTACTTGTTGACGGGGCAAAGGGTGGATCACTTCGTTTTTTCATCTCTTGCTCTGGTATGGACAAAATCTCAACAATGTTTCTATCACTACGTTCATATGGCGATTGATCCTTCTTACGGGTAATCTGTTTACTCAGAAATGAGATGGTGATTAGGCTGCATTTAGCTGGATGAGAATTTCAATACAGTGATGGTTTATAAGCTATCCAGGAAACGTTAACACTAGTTCAATAATTTTATTTATTATTCTTGTCAAAAAAATAATTTCATTTATTATTGTGACTGAAATTCATCCATTTTACTGCTTGACCTGCTAGCAATAGCTTCTAGCTGACCATATACATATAGCTTCACTTAGTGTTCACCTTTGCTGGATAAGAATTTTGGATTTGAATGGCATCCTTACCATATCGTTTCCCTGATTCTGCAGTTTTTTCTCACGCTATCATGCTTCATCGCCATTGGCGTCAATCTGAGCCAGTTCATCTGCATCGGGCGGTTTTCTGCGGTATCCTTCCAAGTCCTGGGCCACATGAAGACCGTGCTTGTTCTGTCCCTTGGGTTTCTCTTCTTTGGCAAGGAAGGCCTGAATCTTCAGGTCGTTATTGGGATGGTCCTAGCTGTTCTTGGAATGATATGGTATGGAAACGCATCTGCTAAACCAGGTGGCAAAGAGCGGCGCAGCGTGCTGCCGGTGAGGTCTGCGAGCCTCAAAGGAAGTTCAGAAGAAAAGGACGGTGCGGAGAAGTAAACTTGCTAATCTCACTGCGACTGAGATGAGAAACTAAATTTCTGGTGACGGACAAAAGTGGAAAGGCTCTATGTTTTGCCTCAGCAGCTCAACTCAACTCTTCCCGTTTAGAAACATAGCATTGTTATAGTTACAGGTATACTGTGCGACTCCATTTTTTGGCTCTCTGAATCTGAATCATTTGTAGCAAGGGGGAGTGACAGATGTTACAAGATTTGAAGACTGTTTTATCAAATGTATACTGTAATTGTTTAATCACATAGTGCAATTGTTTGCAAAACATTAAACATTGCCCTTAGTATACATGTGTTTACCGCGATCTCGTTTACAAATTGATGCGGTTAACTAGCTGATTACTAAGGCTGGTTGGAATAGTGAGCTCTGCGAAGCTGGATTATTCAGTTACAGCACTGTTTGCCGAAGCAGCTCTTTAGCTAGTGTAAACGTTACATGGTCTTAAGTCATTTTTATTTGATCAGCCATTCATTATGTTTATTAGTTGGCCATTTAACCCAAATAATAGCTAAACAATAGGTGAGTAGGTGACCATCCGTTTGGCACTGTATGTCAGTCGTTTAAATAGAAGACCATCAGCATCAATTTCAATTGCACATAGTACACCCACAGCATGTCATCAGTACAGCAAGATAAAAGTTGTCGAGTTTGTTGGCCTGCATGGCGGCAGCATAGGGCATATGCCAAACATCTCATGATGTAACATAAGCATATGCCGTGGCCTCGCAATAGCACTATAGCAGGATGAACAGCGTATGGAACTATGGAACACAGAGCTGTAGCTTTGCTGCGCACATATATGTATACATCATAAGCATACAGATATACGGAGTAGGTCACACCAGAATCAAGAAATAGTCATCTTCGAGGCACAATACATGACTCATGAGCAAACTTTGTGACATATTTTAAGCACAGCAAGAAAATAGTGCAAAACTAAACTACAAGGCAAAAAGAAGAAGAAGAAGATCACAAGACATTCTTAAAGTAAAAAAAGAAGAAAAAAAATGTCTTGAATGTTAAGAGTATTGCAAAACTAAACTAGGCAAAACCGCAAAACAAAAAAAAGGGTCTGTCTAGCCAACAACTGGTTGATTTAGCCCATTCCATCAACTAAATTTTTTCTATGCACTTACACTATCTTATAACTATATTTACACCGACTTATTACTATATTTACAATGATTTATTTAGTGTAATTTATTGGACAGAGTGATGTAATTTAGGAATAGCATAAATATATGCCAAATTTTTCAAAAAAAATACAAATTATTTCTATGGATTCCAGACACCAAAGAAATATATGTCAAATTGTTCACAAATTGTTCATAAAATTCAAAAAAATATACAAAATTCACACAAAACTGCTGCATCCGGAAGGGGCGGCACCGGGGACGCCCGTGCACACGCGTCCCCAGGCAAAACGAAACGGCGCCGGCCTCTCACGCAGAAAGAAACGGAGGGAGCAGCGCCTCTGCTCCACTCTTGGTCAACTGGCGCGGGCCCTCACGAGCAGTCCCTCTCTCCTTTGCTCACGTACACGCTGCACTACTCGGCGGTGGACACGCAGCCTGGGCGAGCAGGCCACCTATGCGGCTCCCTCGAGAGAAGCCGTGGGGAACGGCGGGGGCGACCACGAGGCCGAAGTTATCCGGTTGGTTCTCTATCGACGGCTGAGGGAGGACGGGCGAGGAGGATCGAACGCCATCCAATGGCAAAAAAACGGTTGAGAGATGTCTCTAAAATCAACCGGTTGACCATTAGTATTTCTCAAAAAAAAAATCACAAGAAATTCTTAAAGTAAAAAATTGAAAAAAATGTCTTGAATGTTAAGAGAAATCAACAACTCAATCATATCCCTCAGAATGCCACATCTCAACAGTGGTTCCTTCAACCTCCCATCAGAGTGATGACGAAGGAGCACCAACTCAATAAGCACTCAGATTACTAAAATGTTCATCACAGGGATATGCATAAATTACATGCACAACATACAAGAGCCAAGAAAAAGGGAAACTGACATTCTGCCAACATGTCACAATGCAACTGCTGATTTGATCTATTCTTATATCAGCTATAAGCAAAACTTTCCGAAGCAAGCAAAATACATCTCAATTTATCAGCTTGCTGAGAAACCTTTTCCCCGTCTGTAAATAGAGAATTTCCAAATGATACGCCAAGAGTATATGCTCTGTAGAAAAAAGATGCCATTTATCTTGACCCAATTGGATTATGATCAGATTAAGCTTCCTCCACAACATCAAAGTATTTCTCAAGCAGTCATGCTAAGTGCACAAGAACCATCCAAATAGCATCAAACTATTACATTGCAGCAAAATGGAGGGCAAAAACTCAAGAACTTCTAAGAAAATACTGAAAAATGATGTTTGAAAAACAAGATACAAGGAAATAGAACCAAGAGGAATGAGCTAGTATGGACAAATACTGCATTTCAGAGGCCATCTACAATCGCAAAAATAAGAATAAAAAACACATGAGTTTCATGTTTGCCATATCAATTTCAAATAAGCAACAATTATTATGTATGATGACAGTTGACCAATGTCATAAACATACCTAGTCAGACCAGTCCAAATAATACATGCTAGTACCATTGACCTGCTGCTCTATCTTGATGCAACTTGTCTCTCTCCTCTTTCATCTTGTTCGCAATCTCAATTAGCTTCGGGTTAAATAAACGATCCATAACATATTTCTTTTCCTCTGCTTGTATTTCTTTTATGACACTTGGGTATGGATTTGGAGGTGGCTTCTTTCCTTCACTGCGGGCGATTTCTTTCAGTTCCTTGTATGCTTTCTTCTTTGCTTTCTTCTGTGTCCGATACTCCATCTAGAAAAAGGATGGTGGTTATACAACAGATATATCTAATAAAACTGGTAGCGTTCAAACTTGAGACTCAGTAACTTCTAATATAAGTACAGTGAGGCCCAGAATTGAATTTTCTGTTTAATGGTGTTTGATAAAAATAAACAAAAGGATTATAGAAAAGAATAATTACATCTGCTACAGCCATCGCATCATTTTCACCGACTCCTTGCTCTTTCAGCTCCAGGACACGCCAAGCAAAAACTCGAGCTGGTGGTGGATCAAATCCACTTATCCTGAAAAGGATGGATAAACTGAGGTGAGAAACTAGTCCTGTGGTTTGGTGACGCACAAAAGTGCAAAGGCACTATGTTTGCCGCAGCAGCTGTACTCTTTCAGTTTAGAAATATAGCATTGTTGTAGTTACAGGTATAAGGTGGGACTCCATTTTTTGAATCCGAATTAGCGAGGGGGATGGCAGATGTTACAAGACTTGAAGACTGCTTTAGTGCTTTATCAAATCTACTGTAATTGTTTCATCAAATAGTGCAATTGTTTGAAAAACATTAAACATTGCCCTTGGTATACATATGTTTACCGCAATCTCTCGTTTACAAAATGATGCAGCTAACTAGCTGAATATGGTAAGCCCGGTTGGAATAGTGAACTCTGCCAAGCTGGATTATTCAGTTACAGCACTTCAAATTGAGCTCTGCCTAAGCAGCCCTTTAGCTAATTTAAACAACACTAGCTGTAAACCTGAATGAGTCTGGAATTCTGGATCCAGTAAAAACAAGAGAAAAAGAGAACTGTAGTGCTACATGTCTGATGAGGCCAACTGAAGTTGTAGTGCAGTAAGCGTACCATGACAAGCTGTATCAACAGATAACCATGCCCTCAAACAGAGAGCTAGAAATCCCCCTTACAACAGGGTCCTCAAGCAGAGAACCAGGAACCCCCATGGCCCATCCCTAAAGACAAACCTTGACTAGCGGCTAAGAAAGCAGCAGACAGAAGAGAACCATTGCTGCACAGAGCAGGGTTCAGCTCATGGACATCAAGAAATCACATAAGAAAAGAGAAGGATCTTACTTGATTGCATCATGGTAGAGCGAATCTGGATGTTTTTTTGTTGAACTTCCTAACATACACATCCTCAGGAAACTCGATTTTCTTGATCTTCCCATCTGGGCGAGGAAATGTCACTGGCGGTGCCCTAATGAATAAGCGTCACTTGTTTCAGTAAGCCAGAAAGCAGCATGAAGAACAAGAAAGGAAATGTTACATGAGGCAACTGATATGGCACTTTTAAACAATTTATTAAGCATACATAGACTCACCAGCCACCTTCGGTTCATACACATGCAGCACAACTGAACCAAACGAAACACAATAATACAAACCCGCTGACGACAACAGAAACTACAGCCAAGAATCACCAACATGTTCGGCTGCCAATATTTGGCTGCCCTGCAGCTGCTGCTGATCAGCCCAGCCTTAGACCCTGGTTATTGTAAAGACACGAATAACCAACCAATACAATTACCTTTTTCAGCTTCACATCAACCCTTAAGAGTAATCAACCCTTAAGAGTAGGAGTACTGTAGATCTTGACGAGTTCTTCAACAAGCAGGGTTGCATCGACTGATCGACCTCTGGCTTGTCTGTGAGTACCGTCACGACTTATACTATGCTTGTAAAGCTGCATCAGCCGATTGATCCTTTACGATTATAGTATAAGTTAGTTATCGATCTGTATCATTATTTGTAAGGCTATATCAGCTAATTGATCTCTTACGGATCATAATATAGATCAAAGTTATCGATCTTGTGTTAAATAACTTGTTATTTAATACAATATCACCAGTTATCGAATCTTCTAAGATTAGTAAGATTTTTCTAGCTGTTCTTGGTTGATTCAACAGTTATCGATCTTGTTATAATTAATGTTTCATTAATCATAACAAATTATCTGATTGAGATACAGATAGATCAGCATCATATCATCATAATTGGTTGTCTTCTAGCCTGGTCACACTTTGAATCTCACAATTGATGGCTTAATTCTACTAGATCGGCTATTTTATCTCTATTTCAATCAAGCATAGTATGTATTAAAGACATGTTTTCGATCTTGGAAGAACTCACTAGTTAATGAGATCTAATCTAATGACACAACCATAGCTGTATCGATCTGGTCGAACCTCACTGGTAAGACTTTAGATTAGAGATTATCGATTAGTGATTTTGTTCGTGATCGAGATATGTACTATGTTTGTTTGCTATGCATGCATCGGCTATTTTAGCTAATTCGCCTGTGTCTTCACACATATAGCATGTTTTTTCATGAAGCTGTCAATATATAGATGGTTTTATTGATTCTTTGGCTTTAGTTTATTATCATTATCATAACTATATCGATCCGGTCGAACCTCACTGTTGATGGTAACAGATTAGATTTAGAGCGTTTGTAGATTTGTTTGTACTAGACAGTCGATTTGTTCGCATGTTATATCTTTTTTCGTTAAACTTATCGGCTCAATACTTTACACTGGTTATATCCATCTAGCCGATGATGTTACTTATATCTAGTTGCATTGTACTTGTTATTATAAATCAATCATGACCCACGAACGTCACAGTTCTTAACAGTCGATTTCTCCTCGTATCGGCTATTTAGTCGATTCTTCTGTTTGACTGCTCTCGAAGCAGCACACTTGGAACTGTCTGGGTAAAACCGGCATGTTCCATCATAAACTACTGATAAAACTTCCTCTCCTTGTCAATTGCAGGTTAAATTGACTAGCACGCGTTTCGGGATTTTCAGGATCGACTGGTCCTGTTGTGAAGCCAAGCAAGATCTATGAGTTGACCTCGCTCAAATTATTTCGGATTGCTGTGTGTCAGACGGATCACCACATTTTTGTGACCTTCTCTTCCAACTGCATGCACCGATGCGCGTTATTCACCGAGCAAGTGTTCGGCGAAACCAGCCGTCCCATTATGCCATCAGATTAGTGTCGTCCATTGATGTGACGGATGTGCATGAGTGTCATTACCAATGTTGGCTACTCTCTCCGTTCATAAAAAAATTGTAATTATAGGATTCATGCTGATCAACTTTGACCGAGTTCATAAAAAATAGTATTAGCATTTATTTCTTCAAATAAATTTATGATGAAATTAATATCCTATAACTAATCTAATGATACTTAGTTTTTATAAAAAATATTAGTACTTTTTAATATAAATTTAGTCAAAGTTTAAATTAATTGACTCCTTGATAAATGAGAATTATATTCTTTCATGGACGGAGGGAGTACTGGCTAGCTAAGTTAATTTCACTTGCAATGGACGTGCAAGTCCTCGATTTCCTCCTACTATTGGCAACACGTACACGACAACACGACACCATATTCAGCAGCCACCGCCATCTCGAGCCAGCATCATATCATCCAACCCAATCTTATCATTAATTTCTGACAGATTTTGCTTATAATTTGGAGGGTGTACTAGCTAGCTAGTTTCGGTACGAAGCCAGGAACAAAAGTGGGTGAAAGCGAGAGCGTCTTTATTTGTTTCTGTCGTCTGTGCTCAATTGCCGACCGGCCAGTGCACACAATTCAGAAATCACCATGCATGCTCACCTCTCTCAACAAATACATTTTTGTTTTTTCGAAGATTCCACAAATATAATTGGAGACCTGTCGTCCTGGGTGCTTCAACTCGTTACAGGACAACTAAATTACCTGAATTATTCCCGGGGGTGTCTGTCCAACAATAAGAATATAATAATTCCAATTTTGGGACAGAAATGTATATATATACATGGTTAATAGAAAGAGTATTGATGAATTATTGTTGCTGAGTAGTTTTTTTTTGTTGTTGTCAAAGGATTGTCGTAACATAATAACCAAAATCAGGCATAGTACAGTTGCATACGCATGGACAGAGTATTGTTGAATAACGTTGGTTGCATGTAACACTCTGACCAGATGATTATTAAACTTTTTTTCTCGAACACACTTAGGAGAACTACGTATCATTATATAAAGAAGAGAATAAAACACGAGAAAAAGATCCCTTACAAAAGAACCACATAAACCCATACAAAGACCTAGATATAAAAAACAACAAACACGCCCTTCTCGGCAATAGACCGACCACAACCGCAAAATATACACGCGCCGCCGGTCAACCTTCCTCCGGCACTAGGGCCAAGAGAAAGTTAACAGCTTGTGCTCAAGCCAAACACCAAAAATGTAAATCCTCCAATTAAAGCTACCAACACAGCTCAGACCACACTAAGGGAAACCCCATAAAAAAAACACACCAATTGCGATACAGTAAAGCTAGCAAGCGGGAGTCCGGCTGATTTGACGCTCACGGGCCCACCAACAAAGAAATATCAGGTGTTGTATTCTTATCCACTCCCAACTGCATATTCTATTCGGCATCTCTCCCTCCTCTCTATTCTGCATCTCTCTCTGGCAACGACATCAAGGCTCTTCAGTGTCTTGTCTCCGCCATCTCGTACGACACTTCGGCAACACCCCCTTCCCGCCCATATCATCACCCCCACCCCGCCCTCGTCGCCCCACGCGCTCCCCTGACCCCTCCTCTCTCTTCGTATAGGCAGGACCCGACATCCGGGAGCCAGGATGAGCGACTGAGGACGATGATTGCGCGCAGAGTCACGCTGCAGGAGGCCACGTCAGCAACGCCGGCCGCCTCAAGTACTGCATGCAGTGGGGGCACGCCTTGCCCTAGCTCACTGAGCTCGACCATGTGGAGTTCCACCGCACCGCCTGCCCCGCTCAGACTCGTTGCGCCGCCGCGGGTGCTTCCATCAGTCTGTCGTGGCCGCCTCCACTACGCCAATTTGCCGCGCCGCCCGCCCAGACTCATCCCAACTGCCGTTGGCGCTTCCACCGCGCCAGTTTGCCATGCCTCCTGCCTAGATTCGCCCAAGTAGCAATGAGATGTTGCACTAGAAACACATGTGCAAACGTATGTTTCAAGTGTTTCAGAGGTATATTACAAGTGCTTTATATCGGTGTTGCCAAAGTAGATCGGGATGTTGTACACATTGCAATGGCTATACACGTATGTTGCAAGTGCCTGTTCAACATGTTTCATCATATTGCAAGTTTTTCATCTGAATGTTGCAAAAACAGATCTAGATGTTGCATATATATGCATGTTGCAAGCGTATGTTTCAAGTATTTTGGTGTTCCATATGTATGTTGCAAGTGTTTTGTCTGGATGTTGCATATGTTTTGCAATGTCTACACACGTGTTTTTCTAGTGTTTCAGATGTATGTTGCAAGTGTTTTAGCTGTTTTCATATGTATGCTTCAAGTGTTTATTCTGGATGTTGCAAAAGTAGATCTGATATTGCACTTGTTGCAATGGTACGTATCCACCTGCCGCAGCCGCCTACTGCAGCTGCTGGGCGTCGCCGTGGTCACGTGTGGGCTCCTAAGGCCGGTAGACGCACATCCACAGGCGGGGTAGGTGACTGGGACTCACGTGAGTGCCAGTCCCAAAGCAGATCGAGCACGAGTAGGTCCCCAGACCCCAGGTGCATTCGAGCGGGGAAAGGAGCAGCGCAGGAAATAGATCGAGCGGCGTGGAGCGGTCCCGTCTTTGTGAGGGAATCCCATGTACACGTGGTGTCCAGACGCGGGTGTCAGTCCGGATGTCTGGGCGCTAGCCTATCCGATTGCGATATGCTTCCAAAGAGTCCAAGCCCCTAAAATAACAAGGGAATTAAGGCCCTTTTGAATAAGATCAACCGCCTCATAGGAAATTCTATCCCACCGGTCATCAAAATAAGCATCTTCCATTTGAGGACATAGGTGTTGCAGACCAACCCTTTGCATGAGGGAGAACCAGAATTCTCGAGCAAAAAGGCATGACAACAATAGGTGGTTGATGTTTTCCTCATCCTGATCATAATGGGGGCAAGTAGTAGGATGTTGAAGGCTACATCTTGCAAGTTGATCCGTTGTCGAACATCTGTTTCTAGCAACCAACCACATGAAGAAATGGCACTTTCTAGGTGTTGATTACTACAATGCCCTTAGTACAAGAGGTTTGGATCCTAATCCTATAGAAAAAGAGGGAGTCAGTCCATGGTGGCAAGCCTACAACGCCCCTGACATGTGGGCCACGTCGCCCTAGCCTCCTTCCTCTGCCACTTCTCCATCCCCACCAATCCACCATGGTGACAGGGCCATGTCTATCTATAACTTAGGCCTTGTTCAGTATGGATCCTGGGGGCTCCGGCTCCTCCTCCCAATCACTGTAGTGCTACGGTTGTTATTGTGGTATGGAGTCGTTTGGTTTTTTAGGTGAAAATGAATTGAGGAAAGGAGAAACCGGCAAAGCCATAATTTCTACCTCCACCAGCTTCGGCTCCGTCGTGCTACAGTGGCAGAGCCGGAGCGGCCGGAACGGCCCCTTATGAAGCTCCATGCATGGTATCCTTCCTGGCGTTAATACATGCATTGCGATTGCAAAATTCGCGCTATACCTTCCTAGGAGAAATGCAACTGATGGTATAGTGGTGGACTCACTTGTGGTGGTCATTGTATGGCCGCTTTCATTGTGTGGGTAGGTCATAGGTATTTGTTTATGGTCACTTTCATTGTGTGGATAGATGTTTATTGTTGTCGGTCTTGTATGTTAAATTGTTTATTTTATGTATTTTATTTTCTTATTAATTCATATGTGGATAGACATTTAGGCCTCATTCGGCTGGTATGGAGGAAGTATTGTTCACGGCTGAATTTCACTGTTCACGGCTGATTTCATCTCACAAATTTTTTCAGATTCCTCCAAACGAACGGGCCTTAACCTACTATTTTTAAAAATAAAAAATAAACGCCATTCAGTTTTAAAATATGATGACATAATAGAAGATGAGATGGATTATTTTGTTCCTTACAACAACAAATAAAGGAAAGACTGAGTGCACCTGATCGACAGATCAAGTGAGTTGTCTTGGATTAGAAGCAGCATGTGATGCTAATGTTCAGAGATTTCTCATTTCAAAAAAAAGAAAAATCAAAGATAAAGATTCAGAGTCAAGGCTTGAGCCTCGAGGGGCAGAGAACGAAAATCTTTGGGTGGCCGATTGCAACATTCGTACGCAACATACATTTGAGATGGGCATGAACCAATGTCACTCTATTCTTGGGTACTTACAACTTACTTACTTCATAAAAAAAGAATATAATTCATGCTTTTATGGTACCGAATAAATGTTATGACAACAAATATGGAATATATTTTCATAGTATACATATCTAGATTCATATATAAATATTAACAATATTTTCTTTAAACTTAGTTAAAATTTAAAACTAAAGAATTTTTGTTTGAATGATCTAATAAACCTACAATGCACGGAGACAGTACTTACCAATGGTTGGATTATATTATTGCTTTGCTTGCTCGCGTGTCAGTGGCAGTCCCTAAACTATTAGTGCTTGTTTAGTCCCCAACCAAATTCCCAAAAAGTGCTACAGTAGTCATCACATCGAATCTTGCGATACGTGCATGGAGCATTAAATGTAGACGAAAAAAAAACTAATTGCACAGTTTGGTTGAAAATTACGAGACGAACGTTTTAAGCCTAATTAGTCCATGATTGAACACTAATTGCCAATAAAAAACAAAAGTGGTACAGTAGCCAAATTTCCAAAATTCACGAACTAAACACGCACTTAGCATTGCTAGTTTCAGTACGAAGCCAAAAACAAAAGCGGCGGAGAGCGAGAATGTCTTGCTTCTGTCTGTTGGCAGCTGCAGACCGCCGGTGCACAGATTTCAGAAAAAATATTGGACTAGCCCTGCCTTCAATTACTTGAATTGCTTCTGTTTAATTGTTTTTGTTGTGTGTTGGTTGCCACATCGTTTACTTTACAGTTTACACACATCTGTTCAATTGTCTCTGCCACGAGGTCCCTCGCCCTCCTCTGCCAGTCCTCCCTCCCTACCTCCCCCACCGCTTCTGGCGCCATTTTGCCTACTTAAAGCACCATGGCGTTGGCGTTCTTCCTCAGCGAGCGCTCACACTGCTGCCACAGCACTGCGCGCTTGAGCGAGCTTCTTAGTCTTCAGGTAACACGCCTTGGCTTCTCAAACTTCTATCTTTCATTCCAGTCGTACGCACTGTTCTTGGCCGAGCTCACGGTGTATGCTGAAATGCCTAACAGAAACTGCATTTCAGTTGTCGAACAACTGCATTTCATCTTCTGTTGAGGATTTATCCTTTATGCATGCGGTTGATAACCTTACTGAGCTAGCGTTTGATTGGATTGGCATGCACAGCACAGGTGCGCTCATGGGTTCCAAGCAAGTCTACTCCTGCGCCATCCTCTGCTCCTTCCTTCTCTTCTCGGTGGTGACCTGCAGAGGTGCTGCGACAGAACATGGATGGACGCAATCGGCAACGCTTGATGTTGATGCTTCCTGGTGGTTCCGAAGGGAAATCCCTAAAACGTTATTTGGACTGTTCTTTGAGGTGAGACCTTGCTTCTTCAGTTTCCTGTCAGTTCAGTTCAATCCACCCATTTCTGCATTTCTTGCAACAAAAGATCTTATGCTTTAGAAATTGGAGACCCGGTGAATATACAAGTTAGTCAACCCAGGAGATATAGTTAGCTTCTCATGTTTTTTTATTATTATTATTTTACGCTTACAAGGAATAATTAGTATGGCATCTGAGGTTCTAGGCTCCTAGCATTTGTTCACTCTGCAGTCTGCAGTGCACTCATTTAACTACATAGTGACATTTGATGTTCATGTCCATGTTTTCGCACATCTTATATCAAATTTTCTTTCTTTCATGAATGTCATGGAATTTTATCTTCCCTTGCATGCTGGAACAAAGAAGCAGTAAAAAACTACTTGTGCTTGTGCACAACAGTTTTTCCAATTTTCACTGAGCGAAAAAAAATCATGATATTCAAGATTATCCTCTATCAATTCGTGATAATTAAATCAGTGAATATTATAGGAGATCAACCATGCTGGAGCCGGTGGAATCTGGGAGGAGCTTGTTAGCAACAGAGGTACTACTATTACTCTTAGCTTTTATATATGCTTCAGGGAAAAATTCCCTGTCAAAGTGACCCGGGCAAATTTGATCAGGTCTCTGATTTGGTTGCTCCAAGGGAATTAATAGATAGGTTCAAATCTTGGCTGTGAATCTAGAGTTTGTGCTGATTAAATTTTGTGCAGCACCTTGTCAGCACTCATGAAGATATATCCAAAATGTCCCTTATATTAGTGATTCATACATGCTGATGTTTACTGAATAGAAGTAAAAATTAAATTGATCCACTTGTGCAAGTTCTACACATAACATGTCTTGCATATAAGAACAATTCTAGACAAGGTTATGTTAATAGGGCTATTTATCCTCATTCTTTATGCTGCTTGTTGATTAACTCAGTTCTGTTGTTTAACTAAATACACTGAAGTTCAGTATTAAACCGTAGAACAGTAGAAGGAAAACATTATATATTTTTTCTTTTATAACTGCCACTAATATTTGAGACTTTGAGTATTAGCATTAACTCATTGTGACATAATTTGTCCTTTAGGTTTTGAAGCTGGAGGGCCCTACACCCCTTCAAACATAGACCCATGGAACATCATTGGAGATGAGTCTTCCATATACGTGACGACTGAACCTATCTCCTGTTTTGCTAGAAATATTGTTGCTCTAAGAATGGAGGTTCTCTGTGACAAGTGCCGAACTGGGGGCGTTGGCATTTACAACCCAGGATTCTGGGGCATGGTATGATAATACTTTTTTTTTGAAGAAAGTATGATAATATTCATGTGGATTCTTTTATGGGAAATGACAGCTTTCAGCAGCCTATCTAATGGATAACCATCACATCCTTTGAACCAGTGCTACGATTTTTCTTCACCCATTTCCATTTTCCACTTAGGGACTTATGGTTTTATGAAGATCCTGACCATTTTATTTTACAGAACATAGAAGAGGGGAAAACCTATAATCTAGTCATGTATGTCAGATCACTAGAACCTGTGGAGTTGACAGCTTCACTCACTTGTTCAAGACCTTCACATGCATTGGAAAACCTAGCATCAGCTTCTATACAGTATGTATCTTTTCCCCAACATGGATAATGTTTTTGAGTTTGTTCTTTTTTCCTTGCTAAATGATGTAATTGCATGTTGACTGTTGAAGAGATAATAACGTGTCAAACTGGACAAGGGTAGAACTGCAACTATTAGCTCATGAGACATGTAGAACTTCACGACTTGATCTAACAACTTCCAAAAGGGGAGTCATATGGTTTGATCAAGTGTCGCTCATGCCTTCAGATACATACAGGGTGCGTTTGTTTTTCCCACTCTCTATTTTGGCTATTGGCAACCACAAATGTATTATTTCACACAGTTCATGAAGATCCACTAGTTATATACAATGAATTGTAAGAAGATACGAGCTTGCTCTGTTTTTAATTAGCAGGCATATATTCAATGGGAACCTTTTCATAATATTGTGCCATACTGCCATCAGAGTTGTTCAATAATAATTGGAAATTAGTCATGCTTAAAATCCTGAGCTCAAGACTTCACTATGCTAACCTATTAGATCAATCAGATAAACTATGTTCACTTTTGTAGAAATTTGAAATAAACTTAACCTTAGTTTTCTAATGCCAGGCAATTCTTACTATGATGTTTACCTTAATTGCTAACTGATTTTTTTCTACATGTACAGGGCCACGGTTTTCGTAAGGAGCTCATACATATGCTTCTGGATTTGAAACCACGATTCCTACGTTTTCCTGGTACTTTCTACCTTTTAGAATGATCAAAGCTAACTATGGATTGTATTAAGCGATCTATTCGTGAACTTTGACTTTCCATTCCATTGCATTAGAAGTTGAACAAACTACTAGAATACACAACTACAGGAGGTCTATCAAAAAAGGCTACTGACTCACCTAGAACAATAAAATATAACGACAACACTTTATTTCCTCTATGCTGAAATGTTAGTATTTAAAGCAATCCTTCAGTTGTTCCCATATGTTCTTGAGAACACATAACTCTCACTAGAACACACAACCTAGTTAGTGCTCTAGCATGTATCCATTGAGTTGAACAAACTGAGAAATAATTATAGGCAGTGTACCCAAGAGACACTGTTTATCTTGTTGTATAGCCCAAAACATGTGTAACACAGGAATGCAGCACATTTTATAGGTAACAAAACACAGGAATGAAACACTTCCTGTACCTTTTAAGGAATAAAGTATTTTGGGAACACATTTCTTGCTTCTTTAGGGTCACATCCCAACACTTTTCAAGGGAAGTCTTGATTTATTACCAAAACAGTATAACACAAATATTTAACACTCTCAGAAGAAAAAACTTATGGTGAGTTAATCTGGAGTAGCATGTTAACAGCGAGTTAATGTAACATTCCTTTACATCCATATGGTTACTATGATGCTTCCTTCTTTATTCTTGAGTACGAGTACGAGTCAAAATAACCATCTTCTTACATTACAATATTTATGCATCATTTTATAGGGGGTTGCTTTGTTGAAGGCGACCGGTTAAGAAATGCTTTCAGATGGAAGGAAACTATTGGACAATGGGAGGAGAGACCTGGACACTATGGAGACATTTGGAATTACTGGACCGATGATGGCCTTGGATATTTTGAGTTTCTTCAGGTAAATTTTGATTAATATCATCCAAGTTTGCCTCTTTTGGTTTCACCATAACTGGTCATATGTTTGCTTCAAAATGTCCACAAAAGCTTGCAGAAGACTTGGGTGCTGCCCCTATCTGGGTCTTTAATGTTGGTAGGCAATACTTATAACTTTATATATTTTCCCATTTATCCATAATCATCAATAGCATGCCATTAATTTTGGAGATTTTATCTTAAATTTTAGGAATTAGCCACAGTGAGGGAGTTGACACCACTAGTATTGCACCTTTTGTCAAGGTAAATTTTGTACTCCCTAGATCTTTCATTGTTCAGGTGATGTAACAGAAAATTTTGCTTCTTCTTTCTTCAATTTTTTTCCTTCATCAATGAAACAAAGCAATCACTTTGTAGCAGTATATTCAATGACAGTAAATTTGGTTATATTGACAACAAAGAAACCTAATAATGACTTAATTCCCACAAATCTGAATGACATGGCCACATATTAATGTGTGACTGAACAAATATCTCAAAGAACTCACACTTTGTTAAGTATATTTTATAAGGGATGTGATTGACACAATTTTCTACTTTGCCATCCTTAATGCCACTCAATTAGCTATGATTAAGCCAAATTGCCATAATCTTTTTTAAAAGAAATAAAGACAACAAAATAAGAACTGGCTACTTGATCACATATGCCAATGTTCTTAAAATAGTTCTTCCTTGTCTCTTTCTGTCTCATAGTCAAAGCAAATACCATGATGCCGATATGCATTTCTCAGTAATTTTAAATTCACTATTTCTCGAAATAACTTCATCTTTCCTGCAAAAGGATGTACTGGATAGTCTTGAGTTTGCCACGGGGAGTGCAGAGTCAACTTGGGGCTCTGTAAGAGCTGAGATGGGGCATCCAGAACCTTTCCCACTGAAGTATGTCGCGATTGGGAATGAAGACTGTTACAAGGAATTTTACGAAGGTAAAGTTTAATTAATTAATATATGCAAATTATCAGTAAGTATTTAACACAACCCAGCATCTCATTTCCTGTTATCACTAAGATATCAACTTGGATCTTGCTGATACATGTTGGCATCCCAATGAAGTACAACAAAAGGAATTATAGAGCATTACAGAATGAAACCAAACCATAGAAAAACAAGACCTGTTTTCCTTAACTGTTTTTGTAGTCAAAAGTTACGATGTAAATCCAAATCCTTGGGAATGACCACACATGATCTACAAAATCTTAAGCTTCTCCCAAATGATTCGATTACAAACAAAGGATCACCAACGTCTCAGCACTCTGTATTATAGTCCTCCACCTCTACTTCTGAACTAGGATCACCAACCAAATCAGGAACCAAGAACAGCAGCGAGCTCAACCCATGCCGAAATCCCTCTGTAGCTTGTAATCCGTCATGTCAAGAAGCTGGAAAAAAGGAAACTTACTCCTTAATTCACGAGCTAGAGGCGGGCTTTGCGGACCCAGAAGCCGACTGCTGCAGCGGGGAAGGGATTGAGGCAGTGGAAGCGGAGGCGGCCTGCGATTCCTCGGCGGCGGAGAGCTTGCGGAGGCGGTCCTGGAGAAGGCGGACGCGGTCCTCGGTGCGGCGGAGCTTACGCCAGCGCCAGGCGAGGTAGGCGCCGAGGCCGCCGTAGACGAGGATGTAGGAGCCCCACACGTACGGGTAGGTCTGCGCGTGCTCCTTCGTCTTCCGCCACTCCTCCTCCAGCTTCGCGATCACGCCGCCTCCAGTCGCCGCTCCCGCCACTTGCTCCGGCGGCGGCGTCTGTGTCTGTCCGTCTCCGGCGGCCGCCATCGGTGCGCTTGTTGGTGGGCGCTGAGCGCTTGTCTCCTGAGCAAGTGTTTTCTGAATGCACAAGCTCATAAAAACTTCTCTATAGTACTGTACTGACCTTCTCAAGAATAGCCACTTTGTTAGTTAACAATGTTCTTTATTAATTTTACTGAACAGGAAACTACCTCAAATTTTATAAAGCTATAAGAAAAGCCTACCCAGACATTCAAATTATTTCAAACTGCGATGGCTCATCTCGGCCACTTCACCATCCTGCAGATCTGTATGATGTCCATGTAAGCATACTGCTTCTGATTCTGTCATTTCCCCCCTGTTTTTTTTTTTCTGCTGACTTCATAACAGAGTTTTCTTACTGTAATTTTATTGACAGTTATAAAAAATATCACCTTTTTTTTTGCAGATTTACAGTAATGCTTCTTATCTTTTCAAAATGAAAAGCATGTTTGACAGGACATCACGTAAAGGGCCTAAGGTATCTTCTTGTCTTTATGGTTTATTTATGAAGTTTGGTAATAGATGACATTAAATGTTCTCTAGAGTATTTCCTTTCTTGGATCAAGATTCTTTGATTCTTTATAAGATATCATTTTCCATTCTGTATTTGACACTTACATCTTTGTTTATTGAAATGCATTAAACATATTGTTGCACTTATATCATGTAGATATATGCAGTTTCCCACGAATGATGATGTGATAGCAACATTTTTTGTGCAGATGAGTTTAACTATCAAGTAGTATAAACTCTGTGTATATCAGGCCTCAAGAAGCACCGTTGGGCGTAGTTCTTTTTCTTATTGGGGTCATCAGATTTAGACAGTGGGTAAATTGACTCTGATATGTTCATATTCAGGTGTTTGTCAGTGAATATGCAGTTACCGAACCGAAGGATGCTGGTAACGGAAGTCTCCTTGCTTCACTGGCAGAGGCTGCATTCCTCATAGGAGTAGAAAAGAACAGGTGATCTAAAAATGTCCAGAGATTACAAGAGGAATTATATTTAAATATCCTTATAGATATTGACAGAGGTAGAAACATTTTCTTCTTGTGGGTTAATGAGAGGGCTATGTGTGATGCTTCTTTGCAGTGACATCGTCCAGATGACATGTTACGCCCCACTCTTCGTCAATAACAACCAACCTGGGTCAGTATTGCTGAGCTTCATGCTTTTGCTCGCCCTAGCCTTCTTAATTTTGTAAAGCTTTTTAAGTGATTGTCTGAAACTTTTGTATCAGCTGGAAATGGATCCCAGACGCGATAGTCTTCAACTCGTGGCAACAGTACGGAACTCCGAGTTACTGGATGCAGACATTTTTCCGCGAATCAAGCGGTGCTGAGTTTCATCCAGTTAAAATCACATCCAGATACTCCAATTCATTGGCAGCATCTGCAATTATCTGGAGGGACACTGACAATAGCTTCCTGAGGGTAAAGGTAAAACCAACAGATCCTTCTCCCTGTAGCCTATGTGTGGTTGATTTAACACATTTTACAACTGCTGTCATTTTGGAACTTTGAAATGACCAAATCCCTGTAATATCGCTGTGTTTGCAGATCGTAAACTTTGGACCTCATGCTGTGAACCTGACAATACGTGCACATCAACTTCGAACCACTGTCGATGCAAGGGGATCAAGAGTCACTGTTCTGACATCTAGCGATGTGAAGCATGAAAACTCGTTCAGAAACCCACGTAATGTAAGAGGATGACTGCTGTTCACATGCTTCCCCCCCCCCCCCCCCCCCTATTGCTACCTTTTTTACACAAGCTCTGGATCTGTCAACTGAAATGTGGCATGTCAATGCGCATTTTGCTGATCTTTGAATTGCACACCTACACTCTGGCATCTCTGAATCAGTTTGCAGGAATTGGTCACGTTACATTACATGTAATAAACAACACACCATTCTGATGTTGCAGCAGGCTCATCTAACATTGAACTTGCAAAAATATGCAGGTGGTGCCAGTTACCAGAGGGTTGCCTAATGCAGGAGAAGAGATGCAGGCCTTGCTTGCTCCTTACTCGTTTACTTCTTTCGACTTAGCTCTGGAGGAGTACGGACGTGTGGCAGAGATGTGAAGTAATATTATACAACAGAGTTTGCAAAAAAAGTTGTCTTAATGAAGTGTAATCGTACAAACTAGGGGGCGGTCTGTGTTCTGTATCTGCCTATCAGGGCTCATGTTATCTTTCTGAGACTGAAACGATTCTGCGGATGAATAAGTGTTAATGGTGGTTGAATGATTTCTTTTTCTTTTACTCTGCTTTTGCCTGAGCAAATTGAATTCTAGTTTCTCAAGGGTATCGAACTCAAATGCCGAATCCAGATATCCATAGATCCGTAGACGTTGTAACTGAATCTGCAGTTATTATTCTTAGAATCTTAGTTGTCTGCATAGGTGATTGGACTGCTGGTTCTTTTAGGCTGCACGGTGAATCCATATGTGATGCAAGTGCAAGATTTCTGCTGGGGGATGTGGCTCGCCAGAACCAGCTCAGGCAACTTACGAAATTCCCATGCTAGAATTTGGCCACAAATGCCCAAGATAAATTATGCACACAGTCCAGACACAGACATTGCAAGTACTATCCATGTATGGACAAAAGAAAAACTGGTAAAATTAACATAAGTGTACATACAGATCAAATCAAATACATCTGGAGACGAATGCATCCAATAGGCATCATTTCTCAAGTCACAATGTTTACATACATGGGATGCACTTCATGCTTTGCTTTTCTCCTAGGCGCATTGAAACGTTCAGTCTTCCAAAGCACCAACAATAATTGAAACATTCAGTCCTGAACCAGTGAGGTGCTACACTAAACAATGAAAGAAAACTAAATTTAGATTGTCTACAGCAGGCAACACAAATATCAAATCAGAGGTAACTGAAAGATTCAGACTGCTGGAGGAAACTTACATTGGAGTCAATGAGAACGAAGTATCAGTGGATATGTACAGCACCAACCACTACTCCAACACTGCATGTGCAAGATTCCCAGATATCTCACCACAGAAAGCAAAGATTCCTAGGCGCATTGAAACCCCATGTGTGAACAAAAAGTAGGAAGCTAAGGATGTCATTGTATTAGAATTATATGTGCAAGATTCCCAGATATCTCACCACAGAAAGCAAAGGTCCCTGCTTAAATTTGCTATGAAAACCAAAAGCGAGTGGCTTTGCTCCTTCTCCAGGTCCCCGAATGAATCCACTAGATATGAAGACAGGAATTTCAACAAATTAATGATTAAGGAATGTCACTGGAACACAGTTTTACTCTAAAAAAGAATGGTCACAGTAAATCAGAAGATTCTGTTCTTACACTAGTGATAGTGAGATAAGTGGAGATCTCCGCACATCATATACAGCAATCAGGTCACGGTACATTTCATTTCCATCTTTGAACGACAATGCCAGACGTTCCCCTGAAGCATCCCATGCCAATTTCTCTATGCCTCGGCTATATGAAGTAGTTAAAGCATAAATTAGTGAATGGAAGTAAGATTTTAGGCTGTTATAATAGATAAAATTCCTAAATACAAAGTGTATACTAAATGAAATAATGCAGTGCTTGTTGGCAAATAGCAGATTCTGAGACAAAATTTTATGAAAACTAAATGTTTTTAGGCTTCTGTTGTTTGATGTGAGCTTTCTTTCCTTAGTCCTTACAATCCTACAAACATATGGTCCTATGTTTTATTAATCAATAATGACTTCTGAGCTGATTCCCTTCACAAAAGTTACATCAGAAATAAATTACTCATTAATTGTGAATGGGGTTACTTGAAAAATCAACAGCCAAAATTAGCATACAAGAGGAGGAAAAAATTATGTAGTATAAAGTGTGCATGAGATCAAATGTCACAGTAATGCCTCTGTTGTTACCTAACAATCAGGGAGGAAACTTCTGGAAGTTCAACTGGTAGGAGATGGGCATCTGAAGATAAAAAGCATAAAACAAACTATCAGACGACAAATATAACAAGCTTTAGCAACATAATATTTGGATGGTTGCCCTTATATACCTAAGGATGGTGGCTTAGATGAGAAGTGAATTGAGCCGAGTGTCATCGAGTTAGAAAAGGATAACAATGCAACACAACCTTCTGGGTCCCAATTTGCCCCCTGACAGGAACCCAATAAAAATAAGCAAAAATGAGAAGAATTTTAGAATCATCCACTATATGGTTTGCTGCAGAACCCAATTTGCTCCCTAACAGGAACCCAATGACTTATACAGGGCCAGTGGACACATTAGGTGTGCTGTGGCCAAACACAGTATCATGTTCACTGTTCAAGAAAAAAAAAGAGTATTTTGCCTCACTTCTTCACTAAAGAGTATTGTGCAATTGTGCTCCAGCGTAAAGACAATAATAGAAATATAGAATTGCAATGCAAAAAAAAATGATGTCATATTTTCCAAAAGCAGGTATTTGTGACTGAATAGTGAAGATATTACTTACAGACACATATCCATTAGACGAAGACCAGGGTTCTGAAGTCCATGTGTTCGTCTCCCAGAAGTGAAATGTACCATCACTAGCAATAAATGAATTTTGTAAATCTTTGGAAATATCATTGACAAGAAATGAAAATGAAAATTCAAAATTGACCTTACAATTTAGCAGCTAGAAGGTAATCTCCACTGGGTGACCACGGCACTAATGATATATTGCTTAAGCCACGCTGTATAGAAGTTCCCAACCCTGAAGCAAAAGAAAGGTGTCAAGATTATTGTCAACAATTCTGTACAAATGGGATTGACTGCCTGTATTGACAAAAAAGACCGGTATATGTACCTTGAGACACATCCCAAATAGTGAAAGATGGACTATTACATGAGGCAGATGCCAAGTATGTGGAGAATAGTCAAAGGGCGTACCCAGTGCAGAGAGCTCCCGCTCTGTGCGGGGTCTGGGGAAGGGTGTTAGTGGCAAGCCTTACCCTCGCCTGTGCAATGCGAGGAGACCGCGACTCGAACCCGGGACCTTCCGGTCACATGCGGTAAGACTACCGCTTGCACCAGGCCCGCCCTTCTATGTGGAGAATAGTCAAGGAAAAAAATGCCTTCAGCTGTTGGTTTCCAACAAATAATGACTAAACCTACTGTAAACATTTCTGTATGTATTGTGCTGTAAATTTGGCAAAAAAAATGGATTTTTTGCAGTTAGCCACACTGTATTTTAGTTATTTTACAGTTCAAAAACAAGAGATACGGTGAGCAGCCAAGGCTAAAGACCTATAAACTCTTTTCTATGGCCTCCTGCCTCACTTATTAGGTCGGTTTCCATTTGTTCCAGTAGCATGCCTGTTTTGTGCATAATGGGTTTGGATGTTTGCGTTCTGTCGAGTGAGTGGTGCTGTACATTTGGGTTCTCTTTCTTGTTAATGAAATGATACATGGGTCTCTTGTGAGTTCAAGAAAAAAAAGAGAGAGATGAAAAGCAGCAGCAACATTCACCCGATGCTACTATGAAAACTTATCAAGGATATCTCCCATCAGGTTTCCAACAAAGTGCACTAACGAGCTCAGCAGAAGAGCCACGAAGAACATCCACCAGTATCCACTGACCACCAGAACCTCTAGGGAAGGCACTACAGGAAGAAGAGGTGATGCCAGGTTTCATGAACGGAACATTGCCAGGATATGATGCCGACCAGAGGCATATCCCTCCCCTGAAAAGAAAATGATGAACTCAATCTAAAAGTAAAGTATGCCATCAAATTATTCAGAGACAACAAGGGTTGACTCAAGTTAAATGGAGAGGTGGTAGTAGTACACACTTGCAGGCAACTGCAATCATCTTCCCACTATTTGGTCTCCACTCAACAGCCTTAACATCCGTTTGATGATCCCTTGTTAAAATGCATGGTTCTTTAGCATCTGTTAGATAGATCAGCCATTGTTATGTAGTGCAACTAAGTTGACGGATAGGGTTCAGTTCATAAACTAATAAAACATAGCAAAGCAGGCACTAGGCTGATCTTACCTGAATCCTCAAAGTCTTGGACAGTAACCTGGTTCTTCCCAGACACAAATGCTAAGCAATGCTTGTATGGATTCCAACTTACTTTCTGGGAGTCAAATTCTTCAAGCAAATTTGGCTGATAAACAAGAATGATCGAATTTGAGTACAATTGTAATGATTTCGTACAAAAGAATCACACAGAAAATGTACAAGTAGGAAGCAAATCTAGGGTGTTCATCTCAAGAACAATAGCTGGAGGATACAAATTTTTAGAAAGTATGCTGGATGAATCAGTAACTGGAGTTTTGATATAACATCACACTTCAAGTTGTGTTGAGCTGTACTTTTGCAATCTGAGTAACCTTGTTACCTCCTGAATCATGAAATAAGTAATCTTACTATGTTAAAACAATTCAACATCAATGTTTTCAAGTCGTCCAGTCGAACATAGTCGCCATGGGACCGACTAGGACGATTAATCACGATTAATCGCGATTAATCGGACGACTTGTACAAGTCGACGGTGCCCCTAATCAGTCAGCAGGGACCGATTAGGACGATTAATCGCGATTAATCGGACGACTTGAAAACATTGTTCAACATAGATCAGATCATGAACGCACACTGTGGCACTAGGGAAGTGAGAAGCAGACAATGCATTCACCTCTGGGCAGGGAGTTTACTTACACGCCCATGTATTTGTAGGAAAAAGTCTACTTGACCCCCCCAACTATCATACTTGGTCTGGTTCACCCCCTCAACTATGAAACCGTCTGTTTTACCCCCTGAACTATCTAAAACCGTCTGTTTTACCCCCTGTGGCGGTTTTCAGCGGCGGTTTTGCTACAGTACCCGTGGTTTTGAATTTTCTTTTTTTTTATTTATTTTCGGTGAATTTTTGAAAAATCATAGTAAATCATAGAAAAATCATAAAATGAAAAATCTAATTTTATTGGACTCCACATGAGTAGATCTACATAGTGAATATATAATACGGTATACTTTAGTACAAAATTTTTACTGTAGCCTTAGATTAATTGGAAAATCTAATTTTGTCTGTAATTAATTAGAATAATTCATAGCTGCAGCTTCTATGGTCCAATTGTGGTGAAATTTTTATGGTACACTAATTATTGTATGCTTGAACTATAGTAAAAATTTCGTACTCATTGGACTATGTATAACTTAGTTATAGATAAATTCTAATTAATTACAGACAAAAGGAGATTTTAATTAATCTAAGGCTACAGTAAAAATTTTGTACTAAAGTATACCGTATTATATATTCACTATGTAGATCTACTCACGTGGAGTCCAATAAAATTAGATTTTTCATTTTATGATTTTTCTATGATTTACTATGATTTTTCAAAAATTCTACAGACAAAATTGGATTTTCCAATTAATCTAAGGCTACAGTAAAAATTTTGTACTAAAGTATACCGTATTATATATTCACTATGTAGATCTACTCATGTGGAGTCCAATAAAATTAGATTTTTCATTTTATGATTTTTCTATGATTTACTATGATTGTTCAAAAATTCACCGAAAATAAATAAAAAAAAAAGAAAATTCAAAACCACGGGTACTGTAGCAAAACCGCCGCTGAAAACCACCCCAGGGGGTAAAACAGACGGTTTTAGATAGTTCAGGGGGTAAAACAGACGGTTTCATAGTTGAGGGGGTGAAGTAGACCAAGTATGATAGTTGGGGGTCAAGTAGACTTTTCTTTTTCCTGTATTTGTATGTAGCTATAAGCATCGGCAATTCACAGAAGATGTGATAAAACTCTGGAATTCTCTTATCTACACACATGCAAGTGGTTTAAGTATGCGGGCATTTCTCGGAACAAATATGACGAACATTAAATTGTAGCAACTCAGATAGGACAATCCAAATGTGAACATCATTTTAGTAACTCAAATTCTTTTAGCAGATTTGGCTGGCAAACCAGAACGGTCGAATGTGAGTGTCATTGTAATGAGTTTTATTTACTAAAAAATTTCACATTGAGCGTAAGTGATTCAGATAGGACGATCAAACTCACATCTAGTGGAGGGAAGACCATCCGCCTGAAGAACTCGGATATGCTGGCCGCCAAACCAGGGGCGGGGGCAGTCTCAGCAGGCTCGACTTGGTCCGTAGCAGGAGCAGCAGGCTCGCGGCTGGGGAGAAGAGCCTCCGGCTGGAACGGAATCGGGGCGAACACCATCCCCTGCAACGACGGCCAACAAGCTCCAAATTTGAGCCCCTCGTCAGGCAGATAAGCGCAACGCGGTTCACAGATGAAGAGTAAGTGCGAGGAGTTGAGGGGAGCGGACTGACGAGGGCATCCCCGTAGGCGTCCTTGGCGCGGGCGTCGGAGAGCGCATCCGCCGCAACTGCGAGAGGGCAGGGGGAGGCGGATCGAATCAAACGAGCGAGCGAACGGAAATGCTAGATAAAGGGGGGAACGGATTTGCTGGGAGCTTAACGAGGTCGCGGTTGATCTCGCAGATGGTGACGGCGCCCGGCGGAGGGAAGCTCGGCATCGCAGCTAGCTAGGTAGCTAGGGTTGGGAGATAGATTCGAGGTTCCTGGTTCCCGGTCCCAGCACGGAATGGGGGGCTTGAGCTCGAGCAGCAGACGAGGAGGCAGTCAGGGAAAGCGGCGGCGGCGGGAGGAACCGAGCGGGGAGAGTGCGGCGGCGCGACGGTGGGCTGCCGGCGAGGCCGCGGCTTAAACCCTTTTCCAGCAGAAAAGGAGAGGGAGGGGAAGGGAGAGACGTATAACGGACGGATGGGATGGCTGCTCGCTGATGGATCCGACGGCTGAGAAGAAGCCCACCCCGTTTGGTTTCATTTCACAATTGGGAAAAGTCTATGTAGCCACAACTGTTCAGCGGACTATTTCACCCTAAACTGTAAAACAGGATTTTCTACCTGAATTTTTCAAAACTGGTCAAATAACCCCTAGCCAATTTTGGAAGATGATTTTGCTTTTTATTTATTTATTTCCACTGAATTTTTGAAAAATCATAGTAAATCACAGAAAAATCATAAAATAAAAAATTCAGTTTTGTTGATCTACACAGTGAACATATAATATGGTATACTTTAGTATAAAGTTTTTGTTGTAGCTTTAGATCTATGTTTTTCTGTAATTAATTAGAATAATTCATAGCTGCGGCTTCTATGGTTCAATTGTGGCGAATTTTTTATGGTGCACTAATTATTGTATACTTAAACTATAGTAAATAATTCATACTCATTGGATCATGTATAACTTAGTTATATATTTATTTAGGTTTATGCTTGTTAAATCTATGCTTTATCTATAACTAAGTTATACGTGATCCAATGAGTATAAAATTTTACTATAATTCAAGCATACAATAATTAGACCATCATAAAAATTTCACTATAATTGAACCATAGAAGCTGCAGCTATGAATTATTCCATTTAATTACAGAAAAGCATAGATCTAAAGCTATAGCAAAAAATTTATACTAAAACATAACATATTATATGTTCACTGTGTAGATCTACTCATATGGAGTCCAACAAAACTAGATTTTTATGTTTTATAATTTTTCTGTGATTTACTATGATTTTTCAAAGATTCAGCAGAAATAAATAAAAAAGAAAAAGACAAAACCGTTGTAGCAAAACCACCGTCCAAAACCGTTTGTGAGTTATTTGAACGGTTTCGGAAAGTTCAGGGGGTTGAAAATCCAGTTTTATAGTTTAGGGGTGAAGTAGTCCACCCTAAATAGTTTGGGGGCTATGTAGACTTTTTTCTTTTCACGACTCGGATGCTCCTCTCCTCTCTCTCCTCTGCCTTATCGCTCCCATCTGCACCTCAACGCCCACCCAGACCGTCGCCGACGCCGAACCACTCCTCCCCTATTGAGGATAATCTAGCATACGGCACGGCTAGCGGCCGGACGTCCAACGTCCGAACACCCGTGACTGCAGTCTGTTCCTACACCCGTTTTCATGCGTCCATGCGGAGGCGTGTGTTGCCCCGACATCGCCCGCCTGTGCTGTGTCGCTCAGATGTCGCCCACGCGGGGACTGCTCGTGCCCCCTCTTGCTTTCCACATGCATCTCCGGTCTACTTTTAAAATATCTAGATGCAACACTTGCAACGAACAAAAGAAGACAGATGAAACACTTGAAATGGGCGTCTAAAACATTTGCATCGCCCCCCTGTGCTGCGTCGCTTGGAGGTCGCCCACGCGGGGACTGTTCGAGCCCCTCTGCTTCCCACGTGCATCTCCGATCTACTTTTGAAATATCCCGATGCAACACTTGCAACTTACAAAAAGAAGATAGATGAAACACAGGCGTCTGAATCATTTGCATCGCCCGCCTGTTCTGCGTCGCTCGAACGTCGCTCATGCGGGGACCGCTCGTGCCCTCTCCTGCTTCCCACGTGCATCCTCAATCTACTTTTAAAACATCCAGATGCAACACTTACAATATAAAAAAAAGACAGATGAAACACTTGAAACAGACGTATGAAACATTTACATCGCCCGCCTATGCTGTGTCGTTCGGACATCGCCCACGCAAGGACCGCTCACGCCCCTCCTACTTCCCACGTGCATCTTCGATCTACTTTTGAAACATCCAGATGCAACACTTGTAACATGCAAAAAGAAGACAGATAAAACACTTGAAAACAGGCGTTTGAAACATTTGCAAAAACAACTGAAAACACTTCAAAACCATGGCAAACATACGCGATATCTACATAAAACACTTCCAAGAAATCTGTGAAACATATGCAACATCCAGATAAATACATTTGCAACATACGTATGAAAAACAGATGAAACATTGTGAATAGACGTTTGCAAGATACAATACGTGTACAACCATTGCAACATATCAACATCCCGATCTACTTTTGTAACATCTATATGAAATACTTATAATCTACCTCTGAAACATATGAAACACTTGAAACATACGCTTGCAATATGCGCTTTTAGCACAATATTTTCTTACTGCTTGGGAGAATGGAGGCTCGACGACGCGGAGCTCGACACAAGCGTAGAGCTCGATGCCGCGAAGTGGCGCGCAGCTCCGGTGGAGCAGTCGGGCGCGCGTGGTGGAGAACGCCGTGGCATACAGATGGCCCGTGGAGAGGAAGGATGGCGCGGTGGGTGGAGGCGCTGGAGCGCGGTAGAGAGAGGACGGCGTCCGGTCGAGCGCAGTGGAGAGCTCCACCGCGGCGTGGTTTCGCTGGAGCACACCGCGGCGGTGCGAACACGACGATTCGGTGAATGGAGAGAAACGGACAACGGAGCTCACGAGTGAATATGCTTGGAGCGAGTAGATGAGCCGATATGCATGTGGAGAGTGTTGGCCTGTTGTTATGGCCCACCAACGACCGTCTTGTGTATATCCCTCCCCCCCCTGCTCGTGCCCCCTCTTGCTTTCCACATGCATCTCCGGTCTACTTTTAAAATATCTAGATGCAACACTTGCAACGAACAAAAGAAGACAGATGAAACACTTAAAATGGGCGTCTAAAACATTTGCATCGCCCCCCTGTGCTGCGTCGCTTGGAGGTCGCCCACGCGGGGACTGTTCGAGCCCCTCTGCTTCCCACGTGCATCTCCGATCTACTTTTGAAATATCCCGATGCAACACTTGCAACTTACAAAAAGAAGATAGATGAAACACAGGCGTCTGAATCATTTGCATCGCCCGCCTGTTCTGCGTCGCTCGAACGTTGCTCATGCGGGGACCGCTCGTGCCCTCTCCTGCTTCCCACGTGCATCCTCAGTCTACTTTTAAAACATCCAGATGCAACACTTACAATATAAAAAAAAGACAGATGAAACACTTGAAACAGACGTATGAAACATTTACATCGCCCGCCTATGCTGTGTCGTTCAGACATCGCCCACGCAAGGACCGCTCACGCCCCTCCTACTTCCCACGTGCATCCTCGGTCTACTTTTGAAACATCCAGATGCAACACTTGTAACATGCAAAAAGAAGACAGATAAAACACTTGAAAACAGGCGTTTGAAACATTTGCAAAAACAACTGAAAACACTTCAAAACCATGGCAAACATACGCGATATCTACATAAAACACTTCCAAGAAATCTGTGAAACATATGCAACATCCAGATAAATACATTTGCAACATACGTATGAAAAACATATGAAACATTGTGAATAGACGTTTGCAAGATACGATACGTGTACAACCATTGCAACATATCAACATCCCGATCTACTTTTGTAACATCTATATGAAATACTTATAATCTACCTCTGAAACATATGAAACACTTGAAACATATGCTTGCAACATGCGCTTTTAGCACAATATTTTCTTACTGCTTGGGAGAACGGAGGCTCGACGACGCGGAGCTCGACACAAGCGTAGAGCTCGATGCCGCGAAGTGGCGCGCAGCTCCGGTGGAGCAGTCGGGCGCGCGTGGTGGAGAACGCCGTGGCATACAGATGGCCCGTGGAGAGGAAGGATGGCGCGGTGGGTGGAGGCGCTGGAGCGCGGTAGAGAGAGGACGGCGTCCGGTCGAGCGCAGTGGAGAGCTCCACCGCGGCGTGGTTTCGCTGGAGCACACCGCGGCGGTGCGAACACGACGATTCGGTGAATGGAGAGAAACGGACAACGGAGCTCACGAGTGAATATGCTTGGAGCGAGTAGATGAGCCGATATGCATGTGGAGAGTGTTGGCCTGTTGTTATGGCCCACCAACGACCGTCTTGTGTATATCCCCCCCCCCCCCCCCCCCCCCCCCCCTTTGTTACGTTGCATTGAAAAAACTGAAAATTGAAAGAACTGTTGTGCACAAGCACAAGTAGTTTTTAACTGCTTCTTGGTTCCAGCGTGCAAGGGCAGATAAAATTTCATGACATTCATCAAAGAAATAAAATTTGGAAATTAGATGTGCAAAAACATGGACATGAACATGAAACGTCACTATGTACTTAATGAGTGCACTGCCGCAGAGTATACAAATACTAGAGGCCTAGCTAGAACCTCAGATGCCACAGTAATTATTCCTTGTAAGCGTAATAAATTAGAAAATCATGAGAAGCTAACTATATTTCCGGGGTTGAGTAACTTGTATGTTGCACTGGGACTCCAATTTCTAAAGCCCATACGTCTGATGTATATAAAAGCATAAGATCTTCTGTTGCAAGAAATGCAGAAATGGGTGGACTGAACTGACTGGAAACTGAAGAAGCAAGGTCTTGCGTCAAAGAAGAGTCCAAATACGTTTTAGGGATTTCCTTTTGGAACCACCACGAAGCATCACCATCAAGTGTTGCCATTTGCGTCCATCCAGATCCAGGTTCTGTGGCAACACCTCTGCAGATCACCACCGAGATGAGGAGGAAGGAGAAGAGGATGGCGCAGGAGTAGAATTGCTTGGAACACCTGTGCACGCCATTCCAATAAAACGCTAGCTCAGTACGTAAGGTTATCAATCGCATGCATAAAAGATAAATCCTCAGCAGAAGATGAAATGCAGTCTTCAGGATAAGGATTTGTAAAAAAGAAAGAAACAGTGAAGAAAACACGGTTAGGATCTCCTTGGGAATTAACTAAAACTAAATCTAAAAAAAAACTAAAACTGGAAGGACGCCAGAGGAGGTTGGGGAGGGAGGGAGGGAGGAGTGGCTGAGGAGGGCGAGGGCCCTCATGTCAGGGACGCGGCACTGAGCTCCTCTCTTGTGCTGCCTGTGTGTAAACAATTGAGGGCGGTTGCCGCTGCCAACAGACAGAAGCAAAGACCACTCTGCCCGTTTGCCGCTCCCTCCCTCTTTTGAAACAATTCTCTCTCCCTCCCTCCCTCCCTCGCTCGCTCCCGATGTGCTTGCTCGCCGGCGGGCCGCGAGCGCCGCAAGGAGACGCCGCCCACCCCCCACCCTCTGCGAGGCGCACCGGCGCGCGCGCCACCACGATGGTGGCGAGCTTCACTGCTGCAGCCACGGTCTCCATCGCCATGTTGATCCTCGGCTCCACCGAGAGCCTGGACCAGCTGACACCGTCGAGCGCCAGGTGCTGTCGCTACCTCCTCCTCGTCGCCTTCTTCTTCTGCCTCCTGTCCTTCTGCGGCCTCGTCTGCATTGTCGACTTCATCGTCTTCGTCAAGGTAGGCAGCTTCGCTTGCTTGAGCCTGCCGGCCAAGCTGCTCGCCGTAGCAGGGGACGCCCTGCCGACTCTCTGCGGCACGGCCTTCTTCGCTGCAGGCTCGTACATAGCCGTCTTCTGCAACTAGAGTAGATACCCTCGATCTGCATGTATCTGCTCCGTCACGTATCACTTAGTATATATATCTCGTCACCTCATGTATTTTGCGGATATTTACCATATGTATTACATATCCGCGTATTGCTTACGTGCTCATGTATTTTGCGGATATTTACCGTATGTATTACATATCTGCGTATTGCTTATGTGCACATGTATATGACTGAAGTTATGCAAAAGTATGCCAATGTATATAATGTCACGATGATTTAAATAAACACGAGTCTCTAATACATGTGTATGACTGAAGTTTTGCTTACGTTCACAAATTCAGCTGGTTTTGGAGCCCTTGTATGCCGTGCTTCTCCTCTATCATTAAGTAGACGGGCTCCGAAAATCCAGTAGCATTATTGGATTATATATCTATTAGGACCTCTATCATTCCGAACTGAATATACCAAACGGTAAATATCAGTAGCCTTCCTGGCATTGAAGGACCAAAATGTTTTTAATACAACAATTTTATAGAACTACAACAAAATATCCAGTCCATCGGTCTGGTAATAGCATACATCTTCTTTCAAGAGATTATGGAGTTCAGCACGGTAATCATCAAGCCTCCTAATGTTTGAACTATCATTATCAAGCCTCCTTGTGCCTGAACTATCAACAATTGCCAGGGTCCAGGTCACAGAGTGTCGAGCTTCCAATCTTCCTTCTCCACTTCGACATAGAACTGCTTGATACCCTCAAGGTTGAGCTCATCTCTCTTGACCAGAATCCTAACGTTCATGAACTTGAGGGTGATCTCAAGGGCCTCAGGGGGCATGGTAGCTGAGAACACACCAACCTGAATCTTCGATGAAAGAAGCTGGAAGATATCATAGATCTGCAAAGGGCACATGTCAGTTGAAGCCAAGCAGCTTATGATCTATCAAAAGATATCTGCATAGGGCACATGCCAGTTGAAGCCAAGCAGCTTACATGTCAGTTGAAGGCAAGTAGCTTATAAGGAGGAAAGAAGAGTTGAAAGCTGGTTCAGGAACAATAGATGACCATATCAGCAAGTTCTGCCCCAAAATCAAATTGGCTTGATATGAATACCAATAGTAAATTTGACCTATGCATGTCACAATCCTACTAATCAGCAAATACCATGCATAAATATGGATTAGTTGAGATCTACAGTTGCTTTCCCCGTCTGAAACTTTGGTTAGCTTAAATCTGGGACACATATTGAAACTGGTCTGATTCAGCCCTGGAGTACCAAGGGAGTCTAGGCTGCAAAAAATGTGGACTCCTAATCTTAGATACCAGGGAAAAAGGGAGGGGGGGGGGGGGGGGGGGGGGGGGTTTGCTTTTGTTTTCTTTTATGACAGAAGCAGCAATCTGTGCATGTGTCCTGGTGTTAGTTTCTTCAGAACGGACATTGAACTTAACGGTGCAAATTTACAGAACTCTGCAGCAAGTTCAAGCACAACCACACTTTATCAACCACAAATTAAGTGCAAACCAAACTTCTTTGCTGAAAATGGATAAACAAATGAGTTTAATGACTTATCAAAACAACACAATAAAATGAGGATTCAGTTCAATCAAAGGGATACCTTATTCGAATCTGTTGGGGTTCAGATCAACACCAATGATAATTGACGCTCCAGCAATCCTTGCACCTTCTATGGCCTACTCATGCAGATACGCAAGGTAATCAGATGCAAACCCAACAAAAATTGAAGTTGAAAGGTATACAATAATGGGAAAATCAACACTTAAAACAAGGTTAACAACTCCTAGGCCAAATGACAGATATCTGAAATCAACTACAAGGCAACCGGCAAAAAACAACTTTGTATTTTTCTGGTCATAACACATGCATTGTTTTCCTACCCGTAAGCAGGATTTTTCTTTCAGTTAACAGGGATGAGAAATAAAGTTCCATGAACTGGCGTTATCAAATACATATTAGGAAATAAAGTTAAATCATCATGAACTAACATTATTCATTCTTTAAAAAAACATTTCTGAACTGTGCTATGAAATGAAATCCGACATTAATCTGCTTATTAAATGACCACACCTCTCGTTATCAGTTCTAGCACTTGACTAAGAATAGTCCATTTTTCAAACAATAACCAAAACTATAGTTGAATATGCTGACTTCTGGAGCAAGGAATCACATGGTACCAAAAAAAAAAAAACAATCAGTAGCGCATACAGATTTCATTAACAGTATTATTCACCCAATGAAACTAAATGGTGCAAGAAGATGGTTGGTTACCAATTTATGAACAAGGTAAATAAAAGCTGGCCAATGGTTATCAAATGGATTGCATATTGCAAGATGATAGGGTATATTATAAGTTAAAAAAATCAGGGATGTACAGATATGTGGTTGCTTACTGGGATGAGGGAAAACAAGGCATACTTCGACGATCAATTGCTTACTGGGATGTACAGATACGTGGTTTAGTCATTCTATCTAATAGCTTGCATTCACAGGAGAGAAAGAGGACGACAAAGACGGTACATTGACACCATGTATTCAGCTAACTCCAAAGTATGTTGTCTTACTTGAATTTTTGGTACTAAGCCGATTATTTACGCAACATTTATTTTCAGCGGTTGGAGAATCATTAAACATATAGGAGATTAGAGTTTCATAGATCAACCAAGTCCAAAAATGTAACCCGTAACGGATCCCCGGAACCCTGACCCCAAATTTGGCTGCAAGGTTGCAAGCACCGATAAGATATTCAGATAGAAATAGGTAGGGAAACCATCTTCAATACAGGCTACAGAGAACACACCTTGCTCGGTGGCGGAGATGGGGAAGCTCACTGCCTCAGCTTGGGTAGGCTTCGCTTCACCCCGGGCAGACGATATCAGTAGGTATTTTTTAGATGTAGAGAATTACAGCAAGATCTGCGGGAGAACTCCTCAGTTAATTGGTTCTTTCCATATGAGTCACTTCTAATTCCATGTTCCAGTATGGAATCGCAGAATCCACCTAGCATATGTTATCCTAGCACCCATGACTCACTTCTAATTCTATGTTCCAGTATGGAATCGCAGAATCCACCTGGCATATGTTATCCTAGCACCCATGACTGCTTCCCAGATCATACTCCTCAGCAGACCAAGTTGCACTATCCAGTTGACATTCACCAATGTTACGACATCCAGACAATATGAGGTCTAGCATTTTCCTCCGCACAATGTATACAGGGTTAGGCTCAATCAGACATCCTTTACTGTAACTCTCCCTTAGGATGACTGTCTGTGCGCTTCCTTTCGTCGAGATGTAGAAAATGCCTGGATACTTGAGAAGAAATTCTCGCAGGTTTACCTCCATAGCGTACACTCTTCTGAAGTGTGACAATCTCTCAATTGGCATCATCTTTTCAACCGTCAGGCTTAAAAGCTCATGAAGAACACCAACAATGTGTTTCTCAAGCCGCTCCACATTGCAGATCAGATGCGAATCATTCTTCTCATAAGGTGTGGTGTAGGGAAGCCTCTGCCAGTTCTTGAGTTTTTCCCTGAAACCTTTCTCAATCTTAAATCCAGTTGGGAAGTTGATTGGGAAAGCATATTTTGTCTCTGATTCAGCTAGCCATTTTTCTGTGTACTCCCTTTTCCTCCATTCTTCAACCTTAGCTACAGCTAATGCTTCATCCCTAGAGACAAGTGACAGAGTATCTGGGGATTCAAGGGGTACATCATGTTGATGGTTTGGCAGTATAGAGAACCTATAATCATCAGGAAGCCCAAGTTCCCTTCTTATGAGCCATAATGCGTGCATATTCAGAGTTCCATTCACAGAGAGCATGAGAAGTTTCTTCAGCCGCTGAACTATGTCGACCTCATTCTCCCTGATGACAGCATCTTCCTCTGCGATCAAGTCGGACATCTTCTGTGTGATCTTGCAGCAGCGGTTTTTCTTGACAGGGTGCACATAAATCTGAAAAATGTGGGGATACTTCTTAAGGAAAGCACCGATCTCAATGTTCAACCCAACCTCATGGCTCCACTTTGAGAGAAGTTGGAGAGACGCATATCTGTTCCTCTGCTGAGATATCACCTCATGCAAAGCCAAGGCCAATCTCAAGTTTCTCAGCTGAACCATTAGCTTGTCCAGCCTATGATCCCTTGTTCTTCCCTCGAGACGTGTTCTCGCCGAATCTACAGGCTTTTTCCACCTCCGCTGCACACTACGATTAAAAGGACCATGCTGAAACGGCTCGCCCAACGTCCGCGATCGCAGAGAGAGTGCGTGAATGTTTCTTGCCCCAGATATGATCGATGACATTGTGTATTAAAAGTCCAATCCTAAGAGATATGAAACTGCACCGAGAACCACACGTGCATCTCTAAAGCATTGGCGATTTGCTGGAGCTACAACTGCAAGAAAGAAAGAGATTGGACGTGGAGTCAGTTTTGTAGACAATCAAATGGAAAGCACCAAGTTTGCATGAATACATGTGGGAACTTGATAAGGTTCAGTAAACGAAGAAGAAAAAAGAAGGGAAAAAGTCTACTTAACCCCCTAAACTATTGGTGGTTGTCTACTTCACCCCCTCACCTATAAAACCAGGTATTCTACCCCTTAAACTATTGAAAACCGTCTAAATAACCCCCTAAAGCAGTTTTAAAAGTGGGTTTTCGCTGATGTGGCATATTAAAAGGTCTACATAACCCCCTAACATATCAAGGGTTGACTAAATAACCCCCTCAACTATAAAACCAGATATTATAGCCATTGGTATATCTAATAATGTTCAAATGACCCCGTGATAGTCTTGTAGGGCCGTTTGGACATCGTATCCCACCACACTGGCCTATGCACCCATACTTGCACGTAGGCCTATTGGCTGCCTCTCTCTCCCTACTCTTTCTAGGATTATGGCACCGCCCGATGAGCACCATCCTGTCTCCTTCTTCACCTCATGGCACTCCTCGACGGCATTGAGTTCATGCACTATGCCTACACCCTTGTCATTCGAGGATAGCCTGATGGAGGATGTGGGAGGGGCCAGATGATGAGGGTGTAGGCATGGTGCTTGAGCTCAATGTCATCGACGAGTGTCGGGAAGTGGAGCAAGAGACAAGATGTCACGTGCTTCTCATTGGGTGGTGGGTTAGCCTAGAAAGAGTTGGGAGGTGCGGGTAGAAAATGTGGCATGCGCACAAGCATAGGTGCTTAGACCAATGTGTCGGGATACGGTGTCCAAGCGGACCTACAAGACCATCCAAGGGGGTCATTTGAATATTATTGGATACTTTAAGGGCTATAATATCAGATTTTATAGTTGAGGGGGTTATGTAGTCAACACTTAATATGTTAGGGGGTTATGTAGACTTTTTAATATGCCAAGTCAGCGAAACCACCTTCAAAACCGCCTTAGGGGGTTTATTTAGACGGTTTTCAATAGTTTGAGGGGTAGAATACCTGGTTTTATAGGTGAGGGGGTAAAGTAGATAACCATCAATAGCTGAGGGGGTAAAGTAGACTTTTTACAAAAAAGAAGCCATGTCGATGGCGTGTAGAGACATGGAAGTGTAACTCATAGGAAATTCGAAAAATTCAAGAATATTCATAGTCAAGGGCAAGCAGGTGTAAAAAAAAGATACCTGGAGGGAGTTATTACTGCGGTAGCCAGTGGGCATTTCATCAAACAACGACCCAGCAGAGTCAGAGCGACAGATAAAAATCCATTGCCAGGATGCAACTATTCCCGGAGAGTGAAGTTGAGCTCGAGACAGTGGCAGAGGAGGCTGGCGGTGGGTGGTGGCAGGCTTGAAGGTCGTAGCCTCAGGGGCAGGCAGTGGCGGGCCCAGGATTTTGGGACTGGGTATTCAAAATGTATAGGGGTATCAAAAAAAAATCGTAACCAAAAGGCTAATATTTAGCATGTAAAATGCCACATATTTGAAATATATAACACATAAGACTAAGTAATTTGGGACAAACTCACGCTCTAAGCCACTATGCGATTCACAAATTGCTACTCCTAACAAATTGAATAGGAAATTCAGAAGCTAAGCCAAGAGATAGGGATTGAACTTACAGAAGTTCAGACAAACTCGGGCTCAGCTCGGAATGGGACTGTCGGAACCTCGGACTACGCACTCGCCTCGCTGATGCGTGTTGCCAGTCGGCCGGCCGCCCTACGCCCGTCCGGCGTCCGGCCTCCGCGGCTCCGCCCAACGCAACGCCCCGACCGGCGGCCGAGCGTCCCTGCCGCTGCCGCTGCCGCGCTGCTGCCCCCCTCGGTCCCGCCCTGCCGCTGAGTCCACCCGTGCCGCGGTCGCCGTCGCCGTCCGCCGGCTGCCCGCCACTCGAAGACGGCGCTAGGTTTTGGGTGTCGCCGCAGCCCGCGTCCCCGAGGATGCGACTGTGGCTGCAGGTGCGGGAGCGGGACGGGAGCAGTGGAGAATATGGGCCGCCTGGGCCTCGTTGGGCCTTCGGGTGGAGGAGTAAAACGAGTATGAAGCATGTTATTTTGGGTCGAATTGCTGTGCATGTATTCAGTTTCGCTATATTTTTGTTTTTTCAATATACAAACATGTGTATTGCACTGTATATATTATTTTTTTTGTCAAAAAATTTGGATATATTCACCTAAATAGTGAATACCCTTGAATACTGGTGGGCCAGCCCAGTAGACGAGGCAGCCAGGGGAAGCAACGAGAGAGCGATGGCGCGACGGTAGGCTACTGGGCCAGGCCGCGGCGGGGCGTTTGGATGTCTTGTCGTGTTGTGTCGCCTGTCCTGGCTCGGCAAAGCCAGCAAAGGCCAGCTAGATTGGCTATCCAGCAGAAGCAAGCAAAAACCTTGAAAAGCGCAGGAACCGAGGTAAGCGGCAAAGAAACCAAACACTGTGGACTTTGTCCAGCCGGGCAAAGCAAGGCCTGTCAAGGAATCCAAACGTGCCATTGAACCCTTACCAGCGGAGGAAGGAGGGGAACTAGGGAAGGGGAAACCCTCCTCAAGAATGAGAAGGATGGATGGGATGGTGCTTGTCTTCACGACCCCGAGGCATGTATTTTATTAAGAGGAGGCAGAAACGGTCCGGTTCACGTTACAAGTTCAGACTAGTAATCGCATGATTACCAAACCGAACCCTGGCTTGACAACAAATTAGCGATATTACGCAAAACTATTAGCGACTAGTAGCTACATACCGTAGCCCATTACAACAACTGTAGTAGCGTTCGGATACGACCGTACCCCGCTCTGGACCACTCTTTGGCCTCTTCAACAATCTTTACCAGCAGCTGAGCAGGAGGTGTGGATGGCCCACCAAAAGTCCTCTCATTCCGCTCCTTCCAAATCATCCAACCGATGAGGAAGGTCGGTGAGTCAAAGCCTCCCTGCTTCCTGGCGTGCAGCCACCAGGAGAAGAAGTTTTCCTGATGCACCACAATAGATGAATCCAGGTGCAGTTTTCCCAGGATGATGGACCAAACCTCCCTGCTGAATATGATCCATAGACTCAAGTCCCTGCGCACATAAGAGGATGGGATGGATGCTCGTTGATGGATCAAATGGCTGAGAAAGAGCCTGCCCCGTTCGGTTTTCATTTCAGATGCTCCTCTCCTCCTCTGCTTGCAGAGTGCTCGCTCTACGCTCCCCTTTGCACCCCAACGCCCACCCAGCCTGACACCGAGCCCCTCCTGCCAAGGGTGGACACACTGTGATTCAATGTTATTAGGTTGAATACCCAAATTTTTTTTGCAAAAAAGTTTATACATATCAGAGTGGACCAGGCTATTTAGATTTTAAGCTTTTGTAAATGGGATGCCGACGTTATTCTTTTCAGCAGTTGTGGGTGGGAGAGAAGATGGAGTAACTTGTTTTATAGAACTATACAATGTCAATTAACTTGGACACATGCAATCTATTGTCAATTATACAATGTTCTTCATAGGAGAATGAAAATTACCCATTTCCGTTGCTGCATTTTATCACCAGAAATGGAACCGGGATAACAGGTCGTGGATAGCTGGGGACAGACGGGAACGTTTCAAGGTTCCTTCAATCACTGTAATAAAAAAGGCCTTGGATTTTTCATCATTTTATATGACAAATTAGAATGGTTAGTTGACTGATGATTCCACACATAATTAACAGGTCAGCATGCTGTTTGTATAGCCTCGGTACATCATTACAGTAAATTCGAAAATTGTATTGAACTGGAAGATATTGAAAGTAATTGAAAAACTTGTGTATGCTTGTTTGAATGTTTTCAAGGAATTAATGACGTTCAGAATTTAGTAAAGTAGCATATGCGCTTGAAAATCGCTTAGGAGCCATTTGGATCCTTTCATTTGGAGGAATTGAAATCTACTTAATAATAGTTTCAGCTATTTGGCTTAGAATTTGACATTCCACCACTCTCCAAAAGTTCACATATAAGCCTATCTCAAATTCATAGAGTGGAAGATGGAAAATTGATTATATAAGTCACCATTTTATGTTTCTACTTTGCAACTTATAATACGCTCTTTAACTCGCTCCCCTATGGTAGAAATGCAACACATAAGTATCTCTCTTATATAGCCAATAATAATATACAAATATATATGTCTAAATTATAATTATTAAAATAAATTCAATTCCACGGATCCAAACGGGGCCTTACTGATTGCATCCAATATATCAGATCAATGGTGCAGCTAGGATCGGATATATAAAAAATAGAACAAACTATTTTTATGGTTTAAACAGGATAAGCAATGCAAGTTGCCATGTATATCAGCATATAATGTAAACTTAAAAAGTTCTAATACCTTGAGAAAACTATAAATCAACACTGGACGTTCAGACTCCAATAAATATGATGTCTATACTAGTTTTATTGAAATACTCCAGAAACCTAAACATCGGAGAACAAATAGTATCAAACAATAAGCAAAAATTGACTGATTTATTTCACTGCATAGTGAATAGAGTTGAAAATGATATGGTATCGAACTATGGATATATCTGCCGGAAGCAGGGACAGATCGAGGATAAATGTCTAGGAGGGCTTCTTCAACCTCCAGGCAGCTTCAGTCTCTCCTCAAGGTGCATCCATGGCAAAAAAAAACTAGGTTGGGCTATGTGGGGGTATTAACCCCTATACCCTTACGGCTAGCCTTGGGCCAGCCCGGACCAGGGGGTCTGGCCCACTAGAAGACGACGTGCGGCCCGGCCAATCTGCTCGAAGTCCCGCGCAAGGAATCAAGGCAGATTTGGAGATCAAGCAAGATCCTGGTCGGTTAGAATATGGATCCTTATCCGGCCACTTATGGCAATTGTAACTGATTAGGATTAGTTTCCAGATCTGTAACCCTGCCCCCCAAACTATATAAGGCGGGCAGGGGACCCCTCTAAAAACATCTCTCATTGACATACAGCAATACAATCGGACGCAGGACGTAGGTATTACGCCTTCACGGCGGCCGAACCTAGATAAAACCTCGTGTCTGTCTTGCGTCACCATCTTGTTTGTAGCTTACGCATCTGTCTGCCGATAATCTACTACCTTGGGCATACCCCTAGGTAGATTGCCGACCATATTTCGTCGATAGTGGCGCGCCAGGTAGGGGGTGTGCGTACTGCTCTCCAGACGAACAAGATGGTCATCATCCCCGGTTCCATGGCTACGCCGAACGGCCTCACGTTCACCATCGGCCAGATCACCTAGACCACTGGCTCCGACGACTTCATCACCATGACCACGGAGGAAGCGCGGATTCAATCTGCATCGACCACTGCTTCACCTGCATCGGCTACGGCTCCGACCACGGTGGATCTGGCTCCGGCCACGCCAACATCGTCTTCAGCCACGCCGACAACCCGTCGTCCGCTTCCTCGCTACAAATGGAGGCAGATCAACAACACCGACCTGCTCGACTCTATCGATCGGGTCGGCACCAAACTTGCTGAAACCCTAGCTCTGGTAAGTTTGATTCAAAGTCAACCTAATGAGCAGGTAACCACTACCCACAACAGATCTACCCGACCAGCTCGGGCCAGTCATCCCGCACGACTCGGTACGGATCTCGTGGTCACATCTACTCCTGAAGGGCGCTCTGTTCGTCGCCGGTCAGCCCCCGCGACGGGTCTCCGGCTCTCCGAGTGCGAAGCCTCGATGGAGAACTACCAGGCTCAGCCCTACGGCCTGCGCAACTTTGTCAACATGGTCCGGATTGAGGAGTATCAAGAAGGATCGGTCCACACACTTCAAGAGGGTGGCTCAAGCTCCCCGTCCGGCATCGCATCTAATGGCTCCGTCCACACCGAGCTCCAGCATCATGACAATGAAGGCGTTGAATACGATCTAGATATCCCAGACCACGCCCCAGGGTTCCCACGATTCCCATCCTTCCCACCAAGGCGAGGAGACTTGATCAATGTTGTTAGTAATGACGAACCACCGGCAGTTGGCGAAACAGAACAAGAAAGGCTAGTACGCGAAGCACGCAATATTGACCGGTTTAATCGCCGACAAGTCGAAGCCGAGGCAGAAGAGGAGGCACGACGCATAAGGGTCCAGCCACATGGCCTTAACAATGCCTTTGACAGGGTGGGGGACAAGCAGGTCTTCAGGACTCCAAGCGCCAACGTAGCTGTTGCTATGGCGACAATGCAACGACTACCCAATACCCCAGAAATCCAGGCAGTTCATGATGATATACAAGCTTACCTGACGGCTGCTATGGCCCAGACCGTAGAGATTGTAAATCAAGCCCGGGCTCCATCCGTCTCAGTCGAATCAAGCCACAGCCGCCAGTACTCAAGTCGCTCACAGCCACCCAACCAACGTGGCTCGCGCAACAGCGACCCATCAGACAACCGTCAAGGCGGAAACGGTGGTCATGATGGTGGTCGGGACGACAACTGCCGCGACTACTAGAACGACAACCGCTGAGACAACCACGACAATCGCCGTGATAACCGCGGTCGTAGGGTTAACCAGGGTGGCAATCGGGATCGCCATGATGGCAATAACGATCTCCGCCATTCCCTCGGAGAACGTGATCTGCGCGATCGCATTAACCAAAGAGCCAATGATCATGCATCCCACGAAAGCTATTGCCGTATGGAATATGATACTACCCACGGCCCTTCAGGTTTGAAGCAGTTTACTCCACACCTTCGCCAAGTCATATGGCCCAAGAACTTCAAGCTCAAAAAACTTCAGAAGTACGACGGCAAGGAGAACCCCGAATTATGGGTCATGCTCTACGAAACCGCGTGCAGATCAGGGATGGCTGACGAGCATGTCATGTCTAATTACTTCCTAGTCGTCGTTGGCCACGCAGGCCACCAATGGTTGGTCAGCTTGCCGGCGAACTATTTTGATTCTTGGCAAGAGCTTAAGCAAGCATTCATCGACAACTTCATTGCTACTTGCGAGCAACCCGGCAACAAATATGATCTGCAACGGATTCGAGATCATAAAGATGAGCCACTGCGTGAGTACGTCCGACGCTTCTCGGAGATGCGCATCAAGGTCCCGTCAATCTTTGACAACGAGGCAATCGAGGCTTTCATCACTAGTCTCCGCTTCCACGATGCCCTAAGGGACAAGCTCCTCCGCAAGAGACCTGAATCAGTCACAGCGCTCCTAGCCACCGCTAAAAAATATGCGGATGCCGATGATGCTAAAAAGATAATCATCGAAGAAGCAGCAAGAGTTCCGCGCTCCGACCACCCCCCACACCGCGACGACTACCGCGGCAACCGTGGTCGAAACGATAATTTTGATCGCCGCAACCAGCGCAATGATTCCCGCGACCAGCGTAATCAGCGACGTAATCGTCGTGACGATTACAGGGGCAAGCGTGCTCGGGAAGACGACGGCGAGGTCAACGCCGTTAAAAAAGGTGGCGGACGTCGCAACTACGAAGAAGACTACGCCAAAGCATTGAAAGGACCCTGCTAGCTCCATCCCAAGTCAAACCATACCATGGAGAATTGCCATGTTCTCAAATCTGTCTACACACGCCAACAGGCTCCGGATACATCCGACAAGCCTAACGACGCAGGGGAGCAGCGTAACAAGGATAACGATGATGAAGACGCAGATCCCTATCACAAGTACGTTAAGCCAACCGATCGCGTCCACACCATCATTGGGGGCAAAGTGTCCATCGGGACCAAACGAGAACGCAAGCTGCTCGCTCGTGCTTGCTTGAACGTTGCCAACGCCGACAACCTCATCGTCGATCCGTGGCTCCCTCCTTGGTCTCACCGTGAGATCTCCTTCAGCATAAAAGACCAATGGGCTGCAATACCTGAGCCAGGACGTTTTCCTCTGGTTCTCGATCCCTGTATCAACAAGGTCCAGTTCGACAGAGTGCTGATTGACGGCGGCAATTCCATCGATATACTGTTCAAGAACAGTTTGCTATCCCTGAAGATAACCCAGGCTGATCTCAAGCCATACGAGGCACAGTTCTGGGGTGTTCTCCCCGGACAGAGCTCCACACCTCTCAGGCATATCACGCTACCTGTGCAATTTGGTATCCCGGACCACTTCCGCACCGACTACGTCAACTTCGTCGTCGCTGACTTCGAAGGCACCTACCATGCTATCCTTGGTCGACCAGCGCTCACCAAGTTCATGGCCATACCTCACTACAGGTATTTAGTGCTCAAGATGCCTACTGAGAAAGGGGTTCTAATTCTCAGGGGCAACGTATACGCAGCTTATACCTGCGAGGATGATAGCTTCAAAATAGCAGAGGCTCATGACCTCTCTATTCGCATGGCCGAGACCACGCTCGACGCCAAGAAGACCCCAGCCGACCACCTGGAGATCCTAGAGCTCGAGGCCCCACGCAAGAACATCAAGTCCAAAGAGCACAAAGCGATCCAGCTGGTCGACGGTGATCCCAGCAAAACGGCCCTTATCAGGGCCAACCTGGATCCTAAATAGGAAGACGCGCTCGTCAGGTTCTTGAGGAGCAATGCGAGTGTGTTCGTATGGAAACCCGCTGACATGCCCGGTGTACCTCGGAACTTGATCGAGCACTCCTTAAATGTCGATGGCAAGGCCAAACCTATCAAGCAGAAGCTACGACGTTTCACTCACGACAAAAAGGAGGCTATTAGGGTAGAAGTTACACGGCTTTTGGCAGCCGGATTTATCAAAGAAGTGTATCATCCAGAGTGGTTAGCCAACCCGGTTCTTGTACGCAAAAAGAATAATGAATGAAGAATGTGCGTTGATTACACTGATCTCAACAAACACTGCCCTAAAGACCCTTTCGGCTTACCTCGCATAGACGAGGTCGTAGATTCAATTGCCGGTTGCGAGTTACTTTCCTTTCTCGATTGCTACTCTGGTTATCACCAGATCGCTCTCAAAAAGGACGACCAGATCAAGACATCCTTCATCACGCCCTTTGGCGCCTACTGCTACACGACCATGTCGTTCGGGCTCAAGAACGCCGGGGCAACCTACCAACGCGCCATACAGGCCTGCCTCAAAGACAAGATAAAAGGCGACCTCGTCGAGGCTTATGTTGACGATGTAGTTGTTAAAACCAAGGAAGCATACACCCTTGTTGACAACCTCAAGTGTACCTTTGCAACTCTTAACACATTCTAATGGAAATTAAACCCAAAGAAGTGTATCTTTGGTGTTCCATCTGGTATATTGCTCGGCAACGTCGTCAGTCACGACGGCATATGCCCTAACCCAGAGAAGGTAAAAGCTGTCTTGGACATGAAGCCGCCCAAAAAGGTGAAGGATGTTCAGAAGCTTACCGGATGCATGGCTGCACTCAGTCGTTTCATATCAAGATTAGGCGAAAAAGGACTACCATTTTTCAAGCTGCTCAAGGCATCCGAGAAGTTTGAGTGGTCGGAGGAAGCAGACACTGCCTTTACACAGCTGAAACAATTCCTTACATCACCTCCGGTCCTCACTGCTCCCAGAGAAGACGAAACCCTCCTGCTTTACATTGCGGCAACTAATCGAGTGGTCTCCACTGCCATGGTGGTCGAGCACGACGAGCCCGACCACGTCTATAAGGTACAGTGACCAATTTATTTCGTCAGTGAGGTGCTCAATGAATCCAAGACCAGGTACCCACAGATTCAAAAACTGATCTACGCCATACTAATCACATCCCGAAAGTTGAAACACTACTTCGACGAATATCGCGTGGTGGTCATGACTGAGTACCCTCTGGGAGACATCATTCGCAACAAGGATGCAAACGGGCGCATCGTCAAATGGGCAATGGAGCTATGCCCTTTCTCCTTGGAATTTGCAAGCCGTACTACAATCAAGTCTCAGGCACTTGTCGATTTCATCGTCGAGTGGACAGACTTAAGCACACCTGCCTCTCAGGGGCCCGCCGAGTATTGGAAGATGTACTTCGATGGCTCTCTCAACATCGACGGCGCAGGAGCAGGAGTCCTTTTCGTATCATCATCCAAGGAGCAGCTCCGATATGTCATCAGGATTTATTTCCCGGCGTCTAATAACGCCGCCGAGTACGAAGCATGCCTACATGGTCTGCGCATTGCGGTCGAGCTCGATGTCAAACGTCTCTATGTCTACGGAGACTCGGCGCTGGTCATTAACCAACTCAACAAGGACTGGGACACGACCAGCGAAAAGATGGACGCGTACTGCAAATCGATCAGAAAGCTGGAAGGCAAGTTCTATGGCATCGAGTACACACATGTGGTCCGGGACAAAAACCAAGCAGCAGATGCACTGTCAAAGTTAGGATCATCCCGAGCCAAAGTCCCACATGGCGTATTTGTTCAAGACCTGCTCACGCCTTCCATCAAAGAAGAAGATCCCGCGGTCGACAAGCCTCCAGACTAGCTATTGGTGGCTACGGTTCCGGCGTCAAACATCACCGAACCACCTCCGACCACTAAGGAGCCTGACTGGAGAGTACCTTTCATCAAGTACCTGACAGATGGTAGCGGTTAAATGTCTAGGAGGGACAGATCGAGGATAAATGTCTAGGAGGGCTTCTTCAACCTCCAGGCAGCTTCAGTCTCTCCTCAAGGTGCATCCATGGCAAAAAAAAACTAGGTTGGGCTAGGAGGGGGGGTTGGCTAGGGCTCCGCCTGTCCCACCGCTAGATCTATCCCTGACTCGGAAGAGGTTGATGAGTGGCAAAGTCATGGGTTTCTGCACTCATGCCAACTGCAAAACTGTCAGGGCCCGCCCATCCCACCGCTGGATCCGTCGCTGGCCCGGAAGAGGTAGATGAGTGGCGAAGTCATGGGTTTCTGCACTCATGCCAACTGCAGAACTGTCCGATCATAATGTAGAACCACAGATATGTAATAATACCATAGTATTTCTGGTCATATGATATACTGCAATCTGATATGATATTATATAATAATTTATAGAAAACTTGTTTTTAACTCAAATATGAAATGGAGGATTGAATGGAGACCAAGACAAATCCTTGCATACCGCAACACGGATCAGCACGCAACCCGCCGTGCAAACTACAAAAAGCGTTTTCTCAACACAATGTCTTGCTTCACCATCGGGATGTGCCCACGAAATTCCAAATAAAAAATATAATTCAAGTTCTGTTTGCACGTTGATAGCATGTATCATGTGGTTTAACATTAAAGTAGTGTTGTCTTGTTCATGTGTGTAGACTCACTGGACCATCAATGATTCAGTGGCATCTGACATGCGACTTCACAAGCTCCTGAACTAACGTCTACGACTTGGCCAGCAACATTCGAGTGGACGCGACTACTTGCTCATTCATTGTCCTCATTTGGAATCATGCTCTATATTATCGTGCCTAAATTAAAAAAAAGTAGAGCATAATTTTAGAGAAATTACGAAAGTAGTTTCATATTTTTATGAGTTAAAACAATTTTTTTGTTATATTAGATTTTAGGATTTTAAATACATATTCATTTAGATATCTTTTTGGAAAAAAATCTATAAAAGGTCTAATTAGCTTGCCTGAACTACCGCGTAAGAGCAACCCCAAGAGAGTTGCTATTTCTACTTTAAAGGCTAATTTAGAGTTTCTGCTAAAGAAATTAGCCTCCAACAGTTGTTCTATCCATGATTCTAAATTAGCTAACTAGCCATTCCGTTCTTCTCGGTGGCTAAAGAAAGCGAGCCTCCTCGGTTTGCCATCCGCTGCCTCCCCGCGTGATTCCCGTGCAGCGCTCGTCCTTCCTGCACCCTGAGTCATGCTGTCTCTAAGTGCGATTTATATCTTCCCAGTGGCTAACGTGGTGCCATGTAAGACGACGGTTGATATCGCACTATGTCAGCTAAAATTGCTTTAGAACTGTTCAAAAGTCTACCTTACCTTTTAGGGTCTGTCTAATTTCTACATTTTATATGTGAGGTGAACTTTCCTTCTTCTTTTTTTTTTGGCAGCCCGCAGTTCTTCCCTCCCGGACCATTTTGGCGGCCCGTTCCCATGCACGCGCCACCTCCCTCTAACCTGGGCCGTCGGCCCGTCGGCAAGAGAGGCAAGCCAGCGGGCGGAAGGCTATTGGGGGTACCCGATGAACCTCCTCGTTCTCTCGCCGAATCACATAGACATCGTTTTAAAAAAAAAAAAAAAAAATTCACATCGACATCAGCGCTCCCTCTAGCGATGGCCACAGATCGGAGTCACAACCGCGCTGGTCCATTCTGTTGAGGTCATAATCATAGATTATGATGTCATAATTATTATTTCTAGTAAAGTAATTCATACAACAATGGAAATTTTGTAGAAAAATATCCTAAGAAGTCCCTTTAATTTACAAGCATACTCTTGAACTTCAAAAGCTCATAACTTTTGAAAGTTAGATCAGTTTTAAGTGGTTCTTATGGTAATGAGGTTGTAGAAATGTGTAACACGCATAAGTAGCTAGTATAGCTTTTTTTTGTAAAAGAACTAGTATAGCTTGTTTTTTCTAAAGTTTGATGTATTGTTTTTTTATATTTTGTTGGCCATGTTTATTGTTTGTCTATACAAAGTGTTGAGTTCATGAACCTTAAAGATCAGGAATTTAGGAGTTTGAATCTCTGACCAAATCTAGTTCAAAGGTTAGTGTCCTTGACCATGTTCGCACCTACTTTGCACCTACGTTTTAATTTAATTTAATTTATTAGTAAAGTTAGAACTTAGTTACATGCAGAGTCTAAATATGAAACCTATGCTGAGACAGAGGGGATGTTGCAAACATAGTCTCAATAGAAGTCTCAAACTCTGTAAGCTTGTCCAAAGCAACTTAATTAGACAAGTCCAGCTGGGTTGTATGGCAACTGGATCATCCGGTCTAAGGAAAAGACCAAGGATCACAAAATATCCTCCCTAGAAAATAGGTTTGGTGCATGCTCTAGTGATTAGATTGGATCATCCGATGAGTTTAAGATGAAATTTAGTGTTTCACTCATTGCAGAGACCAGATGATTATTTGGTGCTTGATTGTCGATCACAGGATCATCTAGTGATTTGTTCTTTTTGTATTTCGTTTATAATTCTTTTTCTATTTAGTCTTTTCATGTTAATTTTGACCTAATTTGACTTGTTTGAGGCACATTTGTGTATCCTCTGCGTGGGAGACTTGATGGATTAGACCAACACTATGTATTTGAGAGTTTTGACCGAGTGATCCTAGCTACAAAAGCTTAGCGGGGTTCAGTTTAAGGATTCCATAGAGTCCATAATCTAGCAAGGAGAAGTTTGTGCCATTCCTGATAAGTATTGGCTAGTGGTGGTGGTGGTGGTGTGTGTGTGTGTGTGTGGTGGTGGTGGGGGGGGGGGGGGGGGGGGGGGGGGGGGGGGGGGCGGGTGAAGGTTGATTGAACAATACACTAGCATCAAAGCCAGTCTACTAATACGTGTTTTCTTACCTTATTTTTCTAAACCCTAACTTTTGTTTGTTCTTCGTCTTCACATTGAATTGCTACATTCTAGAGTGGTGAGGCCAACTAGGGCACACCTATACCTGTTGCATGCGCTAACATGCTTGAGCGCGCGTGGGATTTGCACATCAATAAAAATTTTAAGTGATTTTGGAGTTCATTCCCGGTACATGTGACCAATAATATGTAAATCTTGGGGAGCCAGAGTTGAGAATATCGCTTATTTTTCTATGTTTTCTTTTATCACATGTATCAAAAAATCATATATGCAGTGGCGGAACCAGCGATTTTGATTAAGAGGGTCCGGACAAATATGATTGAATTTTTGTGATAAAATATACATAATTATATGTTTCAACAACTTTTTAAATATTTTTAAACTATTTATAACTAAAATCATAATATTCTAATAAAAATGAGTAAAAATTGATATTTTTTGTGCTGTAAATTTAAATATTTATATATTATTAAACAAAATCCACTATGCTTTGGGGGGGGGGGGGGGCGTGCTGCCCCCTGGTTTCGCCACTGCATATATGGCATTCATTGATGGGTCTTTAAAGTGACAGATAAGACAACTCCTTTTAGGGAAGTTATCAGCTTATTCTCTGATAAAAAAAAGTTGCCAGCTTACTCTAAATCTATGAACTATGGAGAAGATTAAGATATATGGACGCCAACCTTCCAAGAAGGTGCATGTGTGTTAGTTTTAGCATGTGATATATGAGTGCAGATTTGTTATGATTTCATCAAAGATTTTACTCCCTCCGTTCCAAATTATAAGTCGCTTTGACTTTTTTTATACATAAAATTTTCTATGTATCTAGACATATTATTATATCTAGATACATAGCAAAATGGATGTACTAAAAAAGTTAAAGTGAGTTATAATTTGGGATGAAGGGAGTAATATGGTTCAAGATTTCCATATCTTGGAGTATATTGCTTCTCCCTATCGTTACATTAATAACGAAAATCTGGGAGTATATTGTTTGATTCTTCTCCCTATCATTACATTAATAACAAGAATCTGGGAGAATATTGCTTGATTCTTCTCCCTATTTTACATTAATAACATAAATCTGGGAGTATATTGCTTGATTCTTCTCCCTATCGTTACATTAATAACAAAAATCTAGGAGTATATTGCTTGATTCTTCTACCTATTGTTACATTAATAACAAAAATCTGGGAGTATATTGCTTGATTCTTCTCCCTATCATTACATTAATAACGAAAATCTACTAGTAAACATCTTCTTGCTCCACATGCTCCATTGATGTATACTATGAGCTTTGATTCACCCTTTGATATCCAACCTGATTCTGCGATAAATATGCATAATTTATTTGATATCTGTAAAGATATTGCTGACAAAATCTTGAGGAATGAATTAATGGTTGAAGGTAAATGACAAGATGCTCTTGAGTACTCCAAGGATTTGGGACATTATATATACTGCTCTCTTCTTCACCAACCGATATATCATATATGCATGGTTCTTTTGTATTTGGTTTGCCAAAAGAATGGGCATTTTAGCTTTGTTTTCTACACCTTTTGCAGTGACTACGGTGCTGGCAGCATGTGTTCCATGGGGTACATGTTGAACCTAATGACATTATTAAGACCATAGAGGTAATTTCATTTCTTATACTAATTGTTTGTTTCTTGGCTTAGGTGACTTTCGTGGATGTGCACCCTTATTTTATATAATTCATTTAATTTAGACATTGTTCTGTTAATTGATGAATTTTCAATTTCCCTGATTTTCTTCTCATCTTTCAAATTTAACATTTGAGATGTTCTTTAATTCTGAATTAATCTTGTTTATATTCTAAATATCACTTTTCTTTTTGTTGTAAAAAGAGTGAATGTGGCGATATCATTGATCGTGTTGACATTTACAAGCAACCAAGCCTCAAGAATGCATTGCTTCGAGATCATAAAGTCCAGGTATGTCTTATGTTTTATATGTAAGATATCTTTTTCAAGAACACTATGCACCCATCATGTAACAAAGATCCTCATGCACAACACATTCGTAGGTTATGTGGTTTGTTTATCGTGTCTTAACTTCTATTCATAAGGCTAGGATGAAGAAAGAGTATATAAACCATTGTGTTCAATTATGACTAAACATATGCACATTGTTCTTAAGATTTTCTCTTTATACACTGGATCCTCAGCTTAGGCCAACCAAGGAACCTCCTAAAGTACTTGATAAGCTTAAAGGAAGAAACTACAGTTTCCCGAGCAAACATGGTGGAGAAGTGGTAGCTGCCCGGAAGGAACCATCCCGATTCGAAGAAAGCCTATCACTGCTGATGACGAGGCTGCGAAGCATAGCCTCCCTTTTTTCTCATATGCTCGTCCTACAGACGAGACCATTCAAGATGAAGGGAAAGGCAAACTTGAAGTAAGATCTCTGCAACGACAACAAAGCCTTTAAATCCTAAATAAATTGGGGTAGATTAGAGTTGAAACCCAGCAGAAGCTATCAAAGTTCAGGCACGTGAATAGCTGTTTTCCAAGCACTCCTATCTAAGGCTAAGTCTTTGGGTATATTCTATCCTTTCAAGTCTCCTTTTATTGCCTCTACACAAGTCAACTTCGGTCTTCATCTGCCTCTCTTCACGTTACTATCCTAGCTTAGGATTCTACTACGTACCGGTGCCTCTGGAGGTCTTAGTTGGACATGTCCAAACCATCTCAACCGGTGTTGGACAAGCTTTTCTTCAATTGGTGCTACCCCTAATCTATCACGTATATCATCGTTCCAAACTCGATCCCTTCTTGTATGACTACAAATCTAACGCAACATACGTATTTCCGCGACACTTATCTGTTGAACATGTCGTCTTTTCGTAGACCAACATTCTGCACCATATAACATAACAGGTCTAATCGCTGTCATATAAAACTTGCCTTTTAGCTTCTGTGGTACCCTTTTGTTGTTGTTGTAACAACAACAACAACGACATAGAACTGTTTTTCTACGTGTTTTGAGATATACATTGCGATATTAAGCTGCATCCTCCTTAGATCATACAGAAGGATGTTGATGATGGTTTATTTGTTGCAGATAGCCGCTGCATATGGTGTTGACGGACCATATCATGGAGTCAACGCTTACATTCCCATCTGGAAAGTGAAAGTGGAACCCAATGAGTTCTCAAAGAGTTACCTCCTCATTGCCGGTCCTCATAAGAGGGATTTTATACCCATCAAAGGCAAGAATCCACCTGACATCAAGAATCACATAGCTGTTGGATTGGCCGTAAGTGCACTTATATAGTCATCCAAGATATTCTTGAATTTAGACAGATAGATATTCCGTTTAGATACTAATAATGTTGATATGTTTCAGGTTTATCCTTCAGTTTTGGGCGATGACAATCCTAGGCTGTACATCTATGCCACTGTAAGCACATACATACTACATATTATATTTTTTTCATAAAAATGAATAAGTTATATTCCGGCCTCTGCAAGAGTTTTGCATACAACCATCCATTATTACAACGTTTTAGCCTTTAAACAGAAAAAACAAAACTAGAAAAAAGCCAAAAAAAACTTTGGAAATAAAAGAGACAACTCAAAAGGCCAACTAAGCCTCAAGCCTAGTAGAAGACATCCACCCATGGCAAAGATCTCCAATACAGTTGTTTCCAAAATAAAATGACAAGCCCACTTCATTATCGCCCGAACACTTTCCTTTTGTAGTTATGACCAAAATCGAGTCTATATGTAGCTCTGAAAATAACCTGCATTTTTTTTCTTATTAAAAACAATATCGTTTCTACTTAGTCAGATTGACCAGCATACAACACTCGCTCCCACCCAAACTTGGAAGCTAGCGTGTCCCTTTCTGTCTATCCCTTGCAACCTGTTCCCAAATAAATGAGCTACATTATGTGGTGGTCTTAAACCAAAAAGCAACTTGAATAGTTCTCCAAATAAAATATGAAACATGACAATTGAAAAACAAGTGCTGATAGTTTCCATGTTAAAAAAAACAACAACGCCGACTCCCATTCCAATTTTGTTTTACTAAATTATCTTTGGAAATTACACCCTTGATTAAGAACCAAAGAAAGATCTTAATCTTAAGAGGCAATTTTAACTTCCACATATGTTTATTTGTATGCACAAAGCTGTTATTTATATAGTGGTTTTCCTTTCCAGTTGCTTAGTTTTCTTTTTCAAATCTACCCACAAAGACTTTTCAATCTTTATTTGTGAGTCTTCTGTGATTCATAGGGATACCTAGGTATCTAAATGGATTTTTTTCATACCAAAACCAAAGATCTGTGAATATTGGTCCTCATATTTCTTAGCATCCCCATAATAGGAAAGCTCACTTTATGAAAGTTAATTTTCAAGCTTGATATATAACTGTTCAAAAGCACATAAAAGAATTTTCATATTTTTTGCTTGCTAAATATCATGTTTCATAAACAAGATTGTATCATCAGCATATTGTAACTGGGCCAACCACGTCGGCTGCAACTGGGTCACTATAGATATTGCCATGCTGTCTTGGAGCTGAGAACAGCCTAACAGCATAGTGGTCATCAAGGTGGTCAGACAGGCTGGTTGTAGCCAGACTATCACGGGCAGTTCTAAATATTTGCACAATGGGATTGTGGGCATCGAACATGGCTATGAAGGCGGCCACCAATGATTCATTTGGCACAAAGTTTTTTTTCTTGGGCTTCTACAACCGTCATTCGATTCCTGATTTCATTAGCAGTGTCAAAGATATATAGCTGGCAGTATTCTGGTCTTCTAGCACGGGCAGGTATTAGTGATCCTATTCGGTGGCAAACATAGATTTGTACCGTCTTATGTTGTCAAAGAAGTGCCTTGATAGTGAAGGATCTTCTCTTGCTAAGAGACGAAGCAAGGGCTGTGGTGGGGGCCTATATAAAGGCAGAATAATGCTTCCTGCTCTGCAGCACCTGTTGTACGCAGGATTTGCCGTGCGGCTTCGACCACGCACCCGCTCCTCTAGCCAAAAGCGAGCACCACAGTGGGGGCAGGTGCAATTTGGTCCTCCCAAATAGAGGGGACCAAAAATTGGTGCCTACAGGTCGGGGCATCAAGAATAGAGGAACATAATGAGAAAACGATGTGGCTATGCAGTTCATTTACAGAAATGCAACTACATGGAGATAAAAGGGTCTTCGTAGGGTGACGGCAGCAAAGTGCACATCTGAGAATGGAGCAATAATGGTGTGTTCTATGGACATGGTTTATGAGAAGTGCCTGTACAGGCCTCATGTATATATGTGTACATGGCGTGTAACAAAAGCAAATAAACAATGGAAAGACAGGAGTAACAGGAGCAAGTTCAGAACTTACGACGGTGTCCATTACACAGCAAAGGTGCTGAATTCTCTGCACGTAATAGATATGTGTGAAGAAATAGCAACAAAAGAGGAACTATTGAGGACGTATTATGGATGCCCCCTGCTGCTTATTTGGCTGGTCAAATATGGGCACGTACCCTTTTCTGCTCCGGAAGCTGTAACGGACACACGCCTTCTGCGACTTTCGGTGGCAATGAATGACCCTGGGCGTGGCATATCTGTTGCAGACACAGAACGGAGATTGTTGAGTACGATGGCATAGGTAGTTTGGGCAGGCATAGATGGATGGATTTTTCTGATATTAGGAAAAAAAGCATCACACTGATTATGGAAAGAATATCTGGCAGGTCATAGAAAAAGCAAGCCTACAATAGTTTGGGAATGGTTTGCGAAAATTTGAAATTTGACATCAGAGACAGGAAAGCATCAGACATAATATACATAGCAGTAGGCAAAAACACGGACTAAATATTTGAATGTGGGATCACCTAGCCGTCGCCGGACCAGCCGGGGTTGCGAGACCGCCATTCCTAAAGCTGAAGGTGACGTAGATGAACCTTCACCATGTGCTCCGCTGGTACGGGCACCTAGGTGACAAAGGGAAATCAACGAATGGTTATGTATGTGCATATCGAAGGCAAGCACTGAATCAGCAAAGTAAATGGAATCACCAGCGTTGGGAACAACAACATTACGTAAATGTGGTTCATCACCTAGCCGTTGCCGGACCAGCCGGGGTTGCGAGTCCGCCATTCCTGAAGCTGAAGGTGACGTAGATGAAGGCTCATCATGTACTCCGCTGGTACGGGCAGCTACGTGAGAAAGGGAAATGAACGAATGGTTATGTATGTGCATATCGAAGGCAAGCACTGAATCAGCAAACTAAATGGAATCACCAGCGCCGGCAAGAACAACATTACCTAATTGTGGTTCATCTACATGAGAAGGCTTTCCTTTTGCGGCCTGTATCCATAACTGAACGAACTACTCCGTAGGCAGCGGCAGTATGAGGGCGACAAACAATACAATAAGCAATCTGGTGGAGTGCCTGAATCAGTAAATCAAAGGAGAAAGCATGAACTTATTTCGTGTATCAGTCCGTAGGTACAAATAACGAAGAGGTTGTTTTAGCGCTGTGGCAACAGCTGGCGCAAAAATTGGAACGGCTGCATAGGCAGCAGCCAGCAGGTAGTTGTTTTTGGTGTGGCATTCCATCGAGCGGCTTCAAGGCAGAAGGCAGCAAGGCCAAATGGAACAGAGATCGAAGGGCTTACCGTGCACAGAGGTGGAGGTGGCACAAGGGCTGCTGATCCGGCTGCCACGGGCTTCGAGCCCCAGCTGGCGTGGAGCCGAATGATGACGGCGGCGGCGGCGGTGGAACCCCGCCGTCTGAGTCTTCCGGCAAAGGGCTACATCCGCCCGGCTGTGTCCGTGACCTGGCTTCGCGCGATGTCGGAGGCGGAGCGAGACGCGGCGGCAGGCGTGGAGGTGCGGTGCGAGGCGGGCGGCAGGCAGCAGCGGCGTCCGCGGGTGTCCGTGGCGGCGACAGTCAGGAGGACGACGTGGTGGAAGACTGGAGCCGTCAGATGTGAGGAAGGCCAGATCGTGCGGATAGAAGAAGTTGTCGACGTGGCTGAATGAGGAAGCAGCACCGGTCACTCTCTTTTTTTCCCCTTCTATTGCTTATTAATCTAAAGTGCTAATAAAAACCATGACAGCTAATAAATAAATAAAATAAATGAAATAGTTCAGTGAAGGAAGTCCTCATTAGATACTTTTTTTTTAGAATTACACTCGAGACTCAGGTGCAGGTGCAGAGCGTGCAACCGTGCATGTTCAACATGTCAGTATTAGCCCAAATTCAAACTTGACCAAATTGGAAGAAAGTTGGTATATTTCTTATATTATTAAGAAGAAATGGACATCCAAATTCGTCCCAATCAAGCACGAACTTAGGTGGTCTAGATGTGCATCCGCACAGGCACACTCAACTAAACGAGCTAAACTCAATCCCTCATCTATCATTTACACCGCATTTGTCCAGTGGTGGACCTAGGATTTTATCATAAAGTATACCATCGTATAACAATTTTCTTATGCAGTTTGATAAAACCATTTCTACCTCGGCGTGGACATGCGAACATAGACCGGTAGACGGTTAGAGGTGACGAGGACGATCGGACGTTGGAAACCCGTTGCTGGGGTAACTCGCTCTAATCATTGGGTGTTGCACTACTACACAAACTTTACTGGAGGCGGGCGTTTTCGGTTTTCCGCGGCGGGCAAAGCCGTCCGCCGTGGCCTAGAGGCCACGGTAAATCGTGGCTTAACCACGGCGGGCGGCCTTGCCCGCCGCGGTTAACCGATTTACCGCGGCGGGCGATGTAACGTACTCGCCGCGGTAAATATACTTTTACCACGGCGGGCACGTTAGGATGCCCGCTGCGGTTAATCATTTAAAAAAAACAAAAAAAAACTAGGAGCCCGCCGGCGAGCCCGTTCTCGAGCCCACCGGCGAGCTCGTTTCCAACCCAATAGTCTGAAACCCTACCGAAACCCTAGCGCCGCCGGGATCCGATGCGAGCTCGCCTTGAGCTCTGCCTCGCCGGATCCGCCGTCGACAGGCCCACCAGCCGCCGGGAGAGGGGCGCCAGATGTGGATTCACGTCGTGGAGCCACCGGTGGCCGGATCGACGCCACGCCGCTGTAGCTTGGTGGAGGACGGGCTGTGGGGGTATTAACCCCTATACCCTTACGGCTAAGCTTGGGCTGGCCCGGATCGATGGGTTCAGTCCACCCGAAAGATGACGTGCGGCCCAGTTAACCTGATCGGAGTCCCGCACAAGGAATCAAGACGGATTTGGCGACCAAGCAGGATCCTGGTTGGTTAGAATAGGAATCCTTATCCGGCCAGATATGGCAATTGTAACTGACTAGGATTAGTTTCCAGATCTGTAACCCTGCCCCCCGGACTATATAAGGCGGGCAGGGGACCCCTCTAAAAAATATCTCTCATTGACATACAGCAATACAAACCAGACGCAGGACGTAGGTATTACGCCTTCTTGGCGGCCGAACCTGGATAAAACCTCGTGTCTGTCTTGCGTCACCGTCTTGTTTGGGGCTTGCGCATCTGTCTGCCGATAATCTACTACCTTGGGCATACCCCTAGGTAGACTGCCGACCATATTTCGTCGACAGTGGCGCGCCAGGTAGGGGGTGTGCGTACCGCTCATCAAGCAAACAAGATGGTCATCGTCTCCGGCTCCATGGCTACACCCAACGGCCTCACGTTCACCGTCGGCCAGATCACCTGGACCACCGGCCCCGACGTCTCCACCACCATGACCGCGGAGGAGGCGTGGATTCAACCCGCGCCGACGACTACTTCACCTGCACCGGCCACGGCTCCGACCACGGTGAACACGATTCCGACCACGGTGAACACGGCTCCGACCACGACGAACGTGGCTCCGACCACGATGGATCTGGCTCCGACCACGGTACATCTGGCTCCGACCACGCTTACAGCCACGCCGACAACCCGTCGTCTGCTTCCCCGCTACAGAGGAAAACAGATCGACGACACCGACTTGCTCGACTCCATCGATCGGGTCGGCATCAAACTCGCTGAAACCCTAGCTCTGGTAAGTACGATTCAAAGCCAACCTAATGAGCAGGTAACATCTCCCCACAGCAGATCTATCCGACCAGCTCGGACCAGTCGTCCTGCACGACTCGGAACAGATCTTGTGGTCGTATCTACTCCTGAGGGGCGCTCTGCTCGTCGCCAGCCAGCCTTTGCGACGGGTCTCCGACTCTGCGAGTACGAAGCCCCGACGGAGAACCACCAGGTCCAGCCCTACGGCCTGCAAAACGCTGCCTCCAGCTACGCGTACAACCTGCGACACCGCTCGGATCTGTGTCCTGTACACCGATCTCGGCCGAAGCCATGCAACATCGTCAACATGGTCCGGATCGAAGATTATCGGGAAGGATCCGTCCACACAGTCCGAGAAGGTGACTCCAGCTCCTCATCCGGCATCGCGTCCAACGCATCTGTCCACACCGAGCTTCAGCGTCACGAAGATGAAGGCGCCCAATACGATCTGGATCTACCAGACCACGCCCCGGGTTTCCCCCAATTTCCGTCTTTCCCGCCAAGACGAGGGGATTTGATCCATGTTGTTAGCAACGACGAGCCGCCAGCAGTTGGCGAAACAGAACAAGAAAAGACTGCACGCGAAGCACGCAATATTGACCGGTTTAATCGCCGGCAAATCGAAGCTGAAGCAGACCAGGAGGCACGACGCATAAGGGTCCAACCGCGCGACCTCAACAACGCTTTCGACAGGGTGGGGGATAAACAAGTCTTCAAGACCCCAAGCGCCAACGTAGCCGTTGCCATGGCGACGATGCAGCGGCTGCCCAACACTCCCGAGACTCAAGTAATCCGTGATGACATACAAGCTTATTTGACGGCTGCTATGGCTCAGACCGCAGAGATGAACCAAGCCCGGGCTCCATCCGTTTCTGTCGAATCAAGCCACAGCCGCCAATACTCAAGTCGCTCACAGCCACTCAACCTACGTGGCTCGCGCAATAACGACCCATCGGACAACCGTCAAGGCGGGAACGGTGGTCGTGATGGTGGTCGGGACGACAACCGCCGCCGGGAGGATAACCGCCACGACGTTCGAGGCGACAACCGCCGAGATAACCGCGACAATCGCCGTGATAACCACGGTCGCAGCGCTAATCCAGGTGGCAATCGAGATCGCCGCGATGGCAATAACGATCTCCGCCATTACCTCGGTGGACGTGATTTGCGTGCTCGCATCAACCAGAGAGCCGACGATCGTGCATCCCATGAAAGCTATCGCCGTATGGAGTACGACACCGTCCACGGTCCGCCGGGTCTGAAGCAGTTCACTCCACACCTGCGCCAAGTCATATGGCCCAAGAATTTCAAGCTCAAAAAGCTTCAGAAGTACGACGGCAAAGAAAACCCCGAATTATGGGTTATGCTCTATGAAACCGCGTGCCGGTCAGCCATGGCTGACGAGCACGTTATGTCTAACTACTTCCCAGTCGCCGTTGGTCATGCAGGTCACCAATGGCTAGTTAGCTTGCCGGCAAACTCTTTTGACTCTTGGCAGGAACTCAAGCAGGCCTTCATCGACAATTTCATCGCTACTTGTGAACAACCCGGCAATAAGTACGATCTGCAACGGATCCGAGATCGGAAAGACGAACCAACTACGCGAGTACGTTCGGCGTTTCTCGGAGATGCGTATCAAGGTCCCATCAATATCCGACAATGAAGCAATCGAGGCTTTCGTCACCGGCCTCCGCTTCCACGACGCCCTGAGAGACAAGCTCCTCCGGAAAAGACCTGAGTCAGTCACAGCGCTTTGGCCACCGCTAAGAAATACGCGGACGCTGACGACGCTAAAAAGATAATCGTTGAAGAAGAAGCAAGGGTCCCACGCTCCGACCACCCCCCACACCGCGCTGATTACCGCGGCAACCGTGGTCGGAACGACAATTTTGATCGCCGCAACCAGCGCAACGACTCCCGTGACCACCGTGATCAACGTAATCAGCGGCGCAACCGCCGTGACGATTACAGAAGCAAGCGTGCTCGGGAAGATGATGGCGAGGTCAATACTGTGAAAAAGGGCGGAGGACGTCGTAACTACGAGGACGATTACGCCAAGGCATTGAAGGGCCCCTGCCAGCTCCATCCCAAGTCGAACCATACCATGGAGAATTGTCGCGTCCTCAAGACTATCTACACGCGCCAACAGGCTCCGGATACGTCCGACAAGCCTACTGACGTGAGGGAACAGCGCAACGAGGACAATGACGACGACGATGCAGACCCTCGTCATAAATACGTCAAGCCGACGGATCGCGTGCACACCATCATCGGCGGCAAGGTGTCCATTGAGACCAAACGAGAACGCAAGCTGCTCGCCCGCGCCTGCTTGAACGTGGCAAAGAACGACAACCTTCTTACCGATCCACGGCTTCCTCCGTGGTCTCACCGTGAAATCTACTTCAGCAGGAAGGACCAATGGGCCGCCATACCCGAGCCAGGGCGTTTTCCCCTGGTCCTCGATCCTTGCATCAACAAGGTTCAATTCGACAGAGTACTGATCGACGGCGGCAGCTCCATTGATATACTGTTCAAGAACAGCCTGCCTGCTCTGAAAATAGCCCAGGCGGACCTGAAGCCGTACGAGGCACAGTTCTGGGGCGTTCTCCCCGGACAGAGCTCCACACCTCTCGGGCAGATCACGCTACCGGTGCAGTTTGGGACTCCGGACCACTTCCGCACCGACTACGTCAATTTCGTGGTCGCAGATTTCGACGGCACCTACCATGCTATTCTTGGTCGACCATCGCTCACCAAATTCATGGCCATACCTCATTACAGGTATCTGGTGCTCAAGATGCCTACTGAGAAAGGAGTTTTAACCCTCAGGGGCAACGTATACGCAGCTTACACCTGCGAGGACGACAGCTTCAAAATAGCAGAGGCCCACGACCTCTCTATTCGCATGGCCGAGACCATTCTCGACGCTAAGAAGACCACGGCCGACCACTTGGAGATCCCAGAGCTCGAGGCTCCGCGCAAGAACATCAGGTGCAAGGAGCACAAGACGATCCAGCTGGTCGAGGGTGATCCCAGCAAAACGGCCCTCATCGGGGCCGACCTGGATCCCAAATAGGAAGACGCGCTCGTCAGGTTCTTGAGGGGCAACGTGGATGTGTTTGCATGGAAACCTTCTGACATGCCCGGTGTACCTCGGGACTTGATTGAGCACTCCTTGAATGTCAACAGCAAAGCCAAACCAATCAAGCAGAAGCTACGACGGTTCGCTCGCGACAAAAAGGAGGCGATTAGGGTAGAAGTTACACGGCTTTTGGCAGCCGGATTTATCAAAGAAGTGTATCATCCGGAATGGTTAGCCAACCCGGTTCTTGTACGCAAAAAGAATAATGAATGGAGAATGTGCGTTGATTACACTGATCTCAACAAACACTGCCCTAAGGACCCCTTTGGCTTACCTCGCATAGACGAGGTCGTAGATTCAACCGCCGGTTGCGAGCTACTTTCCTTTCTCGATTGCTACTCTGGTTATCACCAGATCGCTCTCAAAAAGGACGACCAGATCAAGACATCTTTCATCACGCCTTTCGGCGCCTACTGCTACACGACCATGTCGTTCGGGCTCAAAAACGCCGGTGCTACCTACCAACGCGCTATACAGGCCTGCCTCAACGACGAGATAAAAGACGGCCTCGTCGAGGCTTACGTCGACGATGTAGTTGTCAAAACCAAGGAAGCACATACCCTTGTTGACAATCTGGAACGCGCCTTCGCAGCCCTTAATACGTTCCAATGGAAATTAAACCCAAAGAAGTGCATCTTTGGTGTCCCTTCTGGCATATTGCTCGGCAACGTCGTCAGTTACGACGGCATACGCCCTAACCCGGAGAAAGTCAAAGCTGTCTTAGACATGAAGCCCCCAAAAAAGGTGAAGGATGTCCAGAAGCTCACCGGCTGCATGGCTGCTCTAAGCCGTTTCATATCAAGATTAGGAGAAAAAGGACTACCGTTCTTCAAACTGCTCAAAGCGTCCGAGAAGTTCGAGTGGTCGGAGGAAGCAGACGCTGCCTTCATGCAGCTGAAACAATACCTCACGTCACCTCCGGTACTTACTGCTCCCAGAGAAGACGAAACTCTCCTACTTTACATTGCGGCAACCGATCGGGTGGTTTCCACTACACTGGTGGTCGAGCGTGACGAGCCGGGCCACGCCTACAAGGTACAGCGGCCAATTTATTTCATTAGTGAGGTACTCAACGAATCCAAGACCAGGTACCCACAGATTCAGAAACTGCTCTACGCCATACTGATAACATCCCGAAAGTTGAGACATTACTTCGACGGATATCGTGTGGTGGTCATGACCGAGTATCCTTTGGGGGACATCATTCGCAATAAGGACGCGAACGGGCGCATCGTCAAATGGGCAATGGAGCTATGCCCCCTTTCCTTGGAATTTGCAAGCCGTACTACAATCAAGTCTCAGGCACTCGTCGATTTCATCGTCGAGTGGACAGACTTAAGCACTCCCGCCTCTCAGGGATCCGACGAATGTTGGACGATGTACTTCGACGGTTCTCTCAACATTGACGGTGCGGGAGCAGGAGTTCTTTTCGTATCACCATCCAAGGAAAAGCTCCGGTACATTCTTAGGATTTATTTCCCAGCATCTAATAATGCCGCCGAGTATGAAGCATGCTTGCATGGTCTACGCATTGCGGTTGAGCTTGGAGTTAAACGTCTCTATGTCTACGGAGATTCGGCTCTGGTCATCAACCAACTCAACAAGGACTGGGACACGACCAGTGAAAAGATGGACGCATATTGCAAATTGATAAGAAAGCTGGAAGGCAGGTTCTATGGCATCGAGTACATACACGTGGTCCGGGACAAGAACCAGGCAGCAGATGCGTTGTCAAAGTTAGGATCATCCCGAGCCAAAATCCCACATGGCGTATTCGTCCAAGACCTGCTCACGCCCTCCATTGAAGACGAAGATTCAACGACCGACAAAGTCTCAGACCAGCAATTAGTGGCTACGGTTCCAGCGCCGAGCACAACCGAGCCGCTTCCGACCACTCATGAGCAAGACTGGAGAACACCTTTCATCAAGTACTTAACAGACGGTAGCGGTTATATCGATCGAACAGAAAATGAACGCCTGATGCGTCGTAGTAAGCAGTATCTGCTCGTCGATGGCAAGTTATGGCGCAAAAACGCTAAGGAGGAAATCTTGATGAAGTGTATAACCCAGGAGGAAGGCAAGCATCTCCTAGACCAAATTCACTCTGGCTCCTGCGGCAACCACGCGGCCTCAAGAACACTGGTCGGTAAGGCTTTCCGAGCAGGGTTCTATTGGCCGTCAGCAGTGGCCGACGCAGAGAAGCTAGTCCGCCGCTGTGAAGGTTGTCAGTTCTTCTCCAAGAGAATCCATGTACCGGCACATGAGATCCAGACGATTCCAGCCTCTTGGCCCTTCGCATGCTGGGGACTGGACATGATCGGGCCTTTCAAACCGGCTCCTAGGAAATTCACATGCGTTTTCGTGCTAATTGATAAGTTTTCCAAGTGGATAGAATACATGCCTCTGGTACAGGCATCCTCAGAAAAAGCCGTCACATTCCTCGACCAGGTCATCCACCGTTTCGGCGTGCCCAACAGCATCATTACTGATCTGGGTACTCAGTTCACCGGGAACGCTTTTTGGGACTTCTGCGATGAAAGGAGCATAGTTGTAAAATACGTCTCGGTGGCGCATCCTAGAGCTAATGGACAAGTCGAGCGGGCAAATGGCATGATCTTGGACGCATTGAAAAAGAGGATGTACAGAGAAAACGATAAAGCTCCTGGAAGATGGCTCAAGGAGTTACCAGCCGTTGTCTGGGGCCTCCGAACTCAGCCCAGTCGTAACACTGGCGTCTCACCATACTTTATGGTTTACGGCGCTGAAGCAGTCCTCCCACCAGATATAGCTTTCCGATCAGCACGGGTAGAGAACTTCGACGAAGGCAAGGTCGACGAAGTACGGGAGCTAGAAGTCAACAGCGCAGAAGAGAAAAGGCTTGATTCTTGCGTACGCACGGCCAAGTACCTTGCTGTTTGCGCAGGTACTACAACAAGAACGTTAAAGAGCGTTTTCTTCGTGGTCGGGGACTTAGTCTTGAAGTGGAAGACGAACCAGGCTGGTGTCCACAAACTCGCAACCCCATGGGAGGGACCCTTCATGATCAAGGAAGTCACACGTCCAACGTCTTACCGGTTAGCTCATCTAGACGGCACGGACGTACCGAACTCATGGCACATCGACAAGCTTAGACGCTTCTATGCTTAACTACTAAGATATGTACTCTACTTGTATTTTCGATTTACTTTACTAAAGCAATTATGATTTCTCCGACCACTCTAATGTGTCACTCCAAATTTTATGGTTATTCTAAATTAAACCAGTACAAGCCGACCACCACTCCTTCTACGGTTTTCGGAGCAGGTCCTGTCTCCGGTCCCTCCCAACACGTGCATGGGATCCGCTCTCTACGTTGCGGGTGATCGGCAGGTCCCCCCTGGTTTGGCTTGTCTGCGTTCACGTGTGCACAGGTCATAGTACCTCATACTCCGACCACATGCCAGACTAGGGCCGCACAAACTTTTCAGGATGACGTGTCGAGCAAAACGGTACAACTAAACAGAACGTTAACACGTTCCCACTTAGTTACACCAACACAAAATTTCAAGCTTAAAGTACGTTTTGTATAAAACAAACAAGCTTATAACGATATACAGTTACGTTATTACAAGCTTGCCTGAAAAGGCTCAAGTTTACAATAACACAACTATGTCCTCCTTCTACAGCTCTAAGCCTATTACATTGGCTGGTCGGGGCGCACGGCATTTACTGCTCGCCGCCTCTGACACCCTACTCGAGTCTCGGGGACTCTGGAGCTAGTCAAGCTGAAGGGGATGGCCCCACCGGTGCCTGGCTGGTCGAGACCGCAGGCTCCATTGGTTGGCTTGTAGCTGACGGCATTTCTAGCTGGCTTGTCGATGGCATACCCTGCAAAGGTGCTGTCCCACCTCCGCACAGGTTAATATCGCCAATTATCTTTGACGACAAGTCCAGCTGGGCCGTCCGAAGCTCTTCGGCCTGGTCTGGGTCTATCTCCTTCGGGTACCCCAGCCTCCAAGCGTTTGAGATCGATCAGGGGGTAGTGAGCACGAACCATGCTTAGCACATGGGCACCCGTGTACTCACCCGCCTCCTTCACGAAGTCTTGGAACCATCCCCATGCTTGCTTGCATCTCTCGACCAGTCCGAGCTGAGGGGTCCTTAGCTCTTCCTCTGTGAGCGCCGGGTCGATAAGGTCGAGGACGGGGCACAATGCCAGTTGCCATTTCTTGGCACCGCTTGCTCCACGTGTCCCGCTCCTCGGCGGCCTTAAGGCATTGTGCTTTCCAGTCGTCACGCTCCTTGATCCACGGCCTCAAGGTGCCTCTTGGCATTGACTTTCAAAACTGAAAACAGTACAAGACATCAAATGTGATGACACGACAAGGCAATGTGGGCAATTGAACGAGAAAGGTGGTCTGGAGTGCTTACTTTTCAGGTCGTCCTTCATTTTGTTAGTGTGGTCTTGGAGTTCCAACTGGCGGCGTGCCAGTTTCTCGTTGTCCTCCTTCAGGCGACCACATTCTGCAAGCGTGCGGCTGTTCTCTCCCCCTGGAGGCGGGTCACTTCAGCTTCTAAACCTGCATTACAGCTATTGCTGTCAAGAACAAAAAACACAAGTCCAGCACTTGCTATGATACGGTGAACACTTACCTGCTTTCTCCTGCTCTTTGTTTTTTGAGCTGGCCGACCAGGTTTTTGGTTCTGTGCTTCTTGGTTTGTCCTCTCCTGGTCGGTGGCTTCAAGTTGGCGCCGTAGGCGTTCCACTTCAGCCGTCAGCTCCTTATTGGTATTCATGACTACTTCTATCTGGTCGAAAGCACCTTTTTCGGTACCTTGCAGTTTTCATCACGTCCTGCATACAGACAAGCTGCGTCAGACAGTTCGACTACACAACAGGTTTAAGGACTAAAGCCAAATATACCTGGACTTCAGTCACCAGGCGTTTGGCCGCTCGTTCAACTCTTAAGGTCTCCTCGGCCTCTGGGATCTCCTCGTGCATGACCCATTCGTCGTTCCGATAGCGCGACACATATACATGTTGTCGTCTATCTTGGGGACGGCCCAGGACTTCTTCCACTTCATCCTCTTCAGCCTCCAGTTCGGGAGGCGGCGGTGGTCCGGAGTTTGCAGACTCCACGACCCACCAGGGCTTTCCCACGAGCCGTCGCGTCGGCAACCCTTGTTCTGGGCAACTTCTGGCTGCTGCTCCTCGGCTAGATCCAGCTCCCGTGGCGCTGTGGTATCCGCCTCATCAGGGTTTGTGCTCGGAGCACTTGTATTCTGCTCGGGGACTGGCGTCTGGTCGTCCGCCTGCTGAGGCCCAGGCAGAGTCCCTGCCATGGGCTCCTCCGCGGCCGGTCGCTGAGCAGTTTGTCCTGCCGTTTTTTGGAGAGGACGTTCTGCACCCAGTTAGCTGGTCGGGACTTTCGGTGGATGCGGATCTAATACATTCAGAGACAAATTCAGAAGACAATAGCATCCACTGCAAAATGCAAAGCTTACAATCAAAAATATATATACCTTACCAGTTTTGAACTTGCGGAAGGATGTGGCGAAGGAACGCCTCTCGACCGCCCCTGCTCTGCTTGCCGGCAGTTCCACCGGGACTGTTCAAACTCCGGTCGGGCGTCGGAGGATGATGCGGCATGTTCTCTTCGTCTGTGCTCTGTGTTGCTGTGGTCGGTGCTGTGACCACTGCTGGCACAGAGGAGCCACCTGCTCCGACGGCCCCCACCTGCCTTCTCCTCTTTCGGGGGACGAGCCGGAAGATGTCTGCATCCTCTGCTTCGTCGTCCGACTGGGAGATGATGGCTTGGCGACGTTTGCTGGCAGCCGGGACGGCTTGCCGGCGGCTCTGGTCGAGGCGCCTCCTACTACGGTCTCGAGTACCGCCCAGTGAACGCCGTCGGTCCTGGCGCTGGTCTGGGCGGTTGGCCCAGTAGCTTGCGGCCACTCTACAACACCGGGGGGGAGGCGACACAAACACTTCCGCCCGGTCACGGCCATTTATACGCGACCACAAAATGACGGAAAGACAGTTATTTTCTTGATACAACATGACTTTACAGTTAAAAGGAGGGCGTCATTTACCTTTGGGGGAGGGCGAGCCAGCTTGAAGGCGTGTTCAATGGCGTTCAGTGCAACATAATTGGGATCGGCCAGGTTGAACAGCTCTCCAATCCTGGCCTTGATCTCCATCTTGTCGAGCGGCTCCTTTCTGGTCCTCGTCGGATCAGCGCCTCCTTGGTACTCGAAGCCAGGGTGAATCCTTTTCTGGCAAGGCTGAATTCTTTCGGCTGATGAAGTTGCCGACAACACTCGGGCCATCAAGCCTTCCCCCACGGGATCATCCCGAGCAGTTCGACGATCTGCTCCAAGTTCTCGGGCCTCTCCGACCAGCTGCTTTTCTTCTCTGGAATCAAGCCCACATCGCACAGAGTGATGGTGTTCGGCTCTTCACGGATTGTAGAACCATTTCTTGTACCACTCGTCCAACGAGGTGTTCCAGGGCAGGGCAGGTATTGAGCCTTCATGCGTCGCGCAGGTTCAGGTAAACGCCTCCGGCGATCTTCGAGCCACCGCTCCCCTTTCTTCCGAAGACAGAATAGGTGGCGAAAGAGGTCGAAATGGGGCTGGAAGCCGCCATAGCCTCGCAGAGATGGATGAAGGTGGAGACAAGAAGAATCGAGTTGGGATGCAGATTGCAAATCCCAATCTCGTAGTACAAACAGAGACCCTGAAGGAAAGGGTGCACTGGAATCCCAAAAACCCCTTTTGAAGAAATCTTCAAAGACCACAATCTCACCTGGTTGTGGATCGGGAAGCTTTCTCCTTCCGGTGCACGCCATCCCGCAAGTGCCTTGTTGTGGAGCACTCCATGGCGACGAGGTCCTCGATGGTCTGCTCGTTGCTCCGCGACTTCCACCATTCCTTCGCCATGACCCCGCCTTTCTTCTGGGCGTCTCTCTTCGCCATTAGTTCGTCCTTACTAAGTGGGTGGATGCGGGAGACCGAGGGGATTGGTGATGATTTTTGGGGAATAGGGTTCGGCAGGAGGAAGAAGAAGGTTGCGGCGGCGGATGACAATGGGGAATGGTATGAGTAACTTACCAGATCTGCATTATATAAAACAAAGAGCACCGTCGTTTCGTCCGCCCGAGAATATTGGGAGTCGTGCGCACGCGCCGCAGACGGTTGTTCACACAACCTCGAAATCTGCGCCAATAAACGCGCTCCTTCGTTAACAGTGTACGCGCCTCTTCGTTGATGGTGTAAGGGGGCCCACACTGACACACCTCAATACAGGTGTCAACCGACTGTTTGCAAAAAAAAAAAAAAAGAGAAGACAGAATGACGTACTATACCTATTTACTTTTTTGACCAGACGTGTCAGACTGGCCTTGGCAGAGAATAGAGAAAGTACACAAATAAATAATAGTACAAGCAGCGCAAGTGATCGGGGACTGCCCAGACCACTAATGTGCTTGGGGACTGCACAGACCACTACTGTGCTTGGATGCTGCCCAGGCCACTTTTGTGCTCGGGGATCGCTCCGACCACGGCTGTGCTCGGGGACTGCCCCGACCACTGCTTGAATAGTGGTTCTCGTTGGCTACATGTGATTTGTACTCACATACAGTTAAGAGACTTTTCTTTTAGACCTTGCTACAAGGCTCATACCTCGCCTTCCAGCAAGCTCGGGGACTACATCGGTACGATGCACCTGCCGGTGCATCTCGTATCGCCTGTACGACGATTGGGTTCTCAACGTAACTGGGAATTCTTTTTAGACCCTGGCACCACGTGCCTGCGTCACCTACTACCAGGCTCGGGGACTAAGTGGGCACACTTCACCTTGCGGTGAATGTGTTTGTTTAAATTGACCCCTGTGTTTGAATGATTATGAGGATTATTAGTATGCTCGGGGACTGCCCCGACCACTGCTTGAATAGTGGTTCTCGTTGGCTACATGTGATTTGTACTCACATACAGTTAAGAGACTTTTCTTTTAGACCTTGCTACAAGGCTCATACCTCGCCTTCCAGCAAGCTCGGGGACTACATCGGTACGATGCACCTGCCGGTGCATCTCGTATCGCCTGTACGACGATTGGGTTCTCAACGTAACTGGGAATTCTTTTTAGACCCTGGCACCACGTGCCTACGTCACCTACTACCAGGCTCGGGGACTAAGTGGGCACACTTCACCTTGCGGTGAATGTGTTTGTTTTTCGACCCCTACGCTTCTGATGATCAAAGATGCTACGCTTCAAGACGCACTTACATTTCTTTTCAGAAATACAAGTGGGCACACTTCTCAGGACGGAAATCTTTTTCTTTTTTCTTAAGAGCACCATACATTCTTCGGACAACCTACTTCTCCGGTGATGACGGTGGTCGGAGGCGTCAAGAATTCAAGCCTCGCTTGTCGGAGAAGGTTCAAAAGGCGTGTCGCAGCATAATACATGATGCTCGGGGACTAGCTGTGGGGGTATTAACCCCTATACCCTTACGGCTAAGCTTGGGCTGGCCCGGATCGATGGGTTCAGTCCACCCGAAAGATGACGTGCGGCCCAGTTAACCTGATCGGAGTCCCGCACAAGGAATCAAGACGGATTTGGCGACCAAGCAGGATCCTGGTTGGTTAGAATAGGAATCCTTATCCGGCCAGATATGGCAATTGTAACTGACTAGGATTAGTTTCCAGATCTGTAACCCTGCCCCCCGGACTATATAAGGCGGGCAGGGGACCCCTCTAAAAAATATCTCTCATTGACATACAGCAATACAAACCAGACGCAGGACGTAGGTATTACGCCTTCTTGGCGGCCGAACCTGGATAAAACCTCGTGTCTGTCTTGCGTCACCGTCTTGTTTGGGGCTTGCGCATCTGTCTGCCGATAATCTACTACCTTGGGCATACCCCTAGGTAGACTGCCGACCATATTTCGTCGACACGGGCCGCCGCGACAACCTCCGCCCGCGCGAGCCGCCTCAACGCGCCGTCCTCCCTCCGCGCGAGCCATGCCACGGCGCCGCCCACCACCCGCGCGAGCAGCGCCACCGCGCCGCCCTCCATCCGCGCGAGCCGCGCCACGGCACCGCCCTTTGCCCGCGCGAGCCGCGCCACCACGGCCGAGAAGAGCGCCGCCGCCGCCGGGAGAGATAGAGGATGGGGAGTGTAGGGGTGGGGGTCGAGGGAGAGGGGCTCGTCTGAGAAGAGTGAGAGGGAAGGCGAGGGGGTGAGAGGAGTGAAAGGGAACCCTAAGTGCTGGCTTATATATGAAGACACCTATCGGGCCGGTGTTGGTCCATTTGGGCCCTGCCTTTTTCCGTGGCGGGCCTTTTAGTGTGCCCGCCACGGTAAATCGATTTACCGTGGCGGACGCGTTAAGATGTCCGCTGCGGTAAATGGAGATTTACCGCAGCGGGCAAATAAGGTTGCCATTTACCGCAGCGGGCGTCTCAGTGGCCGGCCGGCCACCGAATTACCGTGGCGGGCAAAAACAGTGCCCGCCACGGAGGCCAATTATGCAACGCTACGCAAGTTCATTTCTGTAGTAGTGTTGACCACTTGGCTTGCCTCGGGCCTCGCTGCGTGCGGGCGGTTGGGCGGACAAATAGGCGTAGAGTGGTAGAGACGACAAAGATGATTGGGCGTCGAATTGAAGGTTGGCCAACGGCTAGGGTAATTCGCTTGGATGCTCCGTCTTTGTGGCCGGTGTGGGGTTGGTCCGCCGCTTTGATTGATGCTGATGGACCGATGATGGTCGATGGAGATGGAGACATATGCTTCTGTTTCTGTGGAAGGAGATGGAGACAGATCAGCAGATAGTAGAGTGTGACATACTAAGATTACAGAGTACTTACAGCTGTGACATCCAATCTGGCAGTTGATCTTCTTCACGCGAGAGTCTGTGAGGTTGTCTGGTGCCCATACTAGAAGAACCACCATCTTCATGCAAGAGTGTCTGATGTTGACCGGTGTCCATACTAGAAGAACCCGGTAGCAAAAAATATGAAATTACACCGAGAATTATGAAACTGCAGGTAAAAGCAAAATAAGTAGGGAACTGACAGCATGACAGCATTTATCAAGCAACGAGAGAATAATTGATATTCATTAGTCAGTTCTTTTTCAAAGGCATAAAGCTTGCGGAAAACGAGAACGTGAAGCACTATACAAAGTGACTAGATGAGAATTGAATACAGAGGTAACATACGTGGTCGACCTTCCACCTCTTTGTTTTTTTTAACGAACCGGCACTATGTGTGCCGTGATAAAAATATTAACGAACCGACAGAAGCTTCCTCCTCTAAGGACCCGTGAATTTCTGCAGTAGATTGAGAGGTTACGCGATGTGCTTTTAGTAGCGCAGCAACCAGCAAGTCCTCACCTTTCGCCGGCGGCGACTTCTGAATCGAGGCCGCGGAACCTTTCGCCTGCGGCGACTTCTGAATCGAGGCCGCGGAACCTTTCGCCTGCGGCGACTTCTGAATCGAGGGCGCCGTGCCGGTCCTCACGAGACGCCTTCTTTTAATTTTAAACAAAAAGGACTTGGGAGGGAGGGATCCATCGACGAACAAGCATAGAGATAACATATATAGGGCCGTGACGTGCGGCCCATGGGTTTGGCAGGGAATCCGTTTCTCTCTAGAATCAGGACAACTCTCCTACCAAATGAGAAAATATTTTCTCAAAAAAAAAATGAGAAAAGATTACATGAACCAGATAAACGTTTTCCTCTTCTAAAAAAAAAAAGACAAACGTTTTCCAGATTTTTTTTTTTGCAAAAAAAAGTAGCAAAAAGGGGAACTATATTCCACAATTGAATTGAATTGAATTAATTAGAATCAGTTTGCCTCTTAAAAACGTTCCCAGGGAAACCGAATTGCTATGTGACACCATAAAAGAGATATAACACTCTCCTTTTTCTCGAATAATACCTTTTGTATCATGCATTTCACAACCACTCCCTTGTTTAACGTACCATAACACTACTAGCCACCTCAAGAATAAGAATAATTACATGCACAAAGAAAAATGGCTAACCCAACAGCTATATATAGCCGTCATGCTCTCTATAGAACCCCTGCCCAGTACAACATAGGGATACAAGTCGTCGTTCGCACATCTCATCCATCTCTACTACCTACTGTGTGGTCACACTCTTCGCCAGATTCCTTGGTTGGTCCACATCGAATCCCCGGAGAACAGTCAGATGGTACGCGAGCAACTGAACCGAAAATAACAAAATTTGTTCAGTCAACATAAAACTGTATTTATCAGTAAAATTGAAAGGTGAAAAGGGAGGCCTGAGGACTCCACACAGATTTTCTTCTTTTTTATTAAGTTGATGAGTCATACTATGAGGCTATGGGAGAGAGTTAAGCATCGCTTGAGACCAATAACGCAGGTCTCTATGAACCAATTTGGTTTCATGCCCGGAAGGTCAACCATGGAAGCCATTTTTTTAATACGACAAGTTATGGAGGGGGGAAGAAGGACCTACACATGGTTTTTATTAACTTAGAGAAGGCTTATGATAAAATACCAAGGAATGTTATGTGGTGGACTTTGGACAAACATAAAGTCCCAACGAAGTACGTCGGGCTCATTAAGGACATGTACAACAATGTTGTGACTAATGTTCGAACAAGTGATGGAGACACGGATGACTTCTCGATTAGGATAGGACTACATCAAGGGTCAGCTTTGAGCCCTTATCTGTTTGCCTTAGTGATGGATGAGGTCACAAGGGACATACAAGGGGACATCCTTTGGTGTATGCTTTTCACGGACGATGTAGTGCTAGTTGATGAAAGTCGGACGGGGTGAATCAGAAACTGGAGTTATGGCGGGAGACTTTAGAGTCCAAATGTTTTACACCCAATAGAACTAAAACTGAGTATATGAGATATGACTTCGGCACTACTACTCGGAAGGAGAAAGATATTAGTTTAGAAGGTCAAATAGTGCCTAGGAAGGATACCTTTCGATATTTAGGATCAATGCTACAGAGAGACGGGGATATTGATGAATGTGTTAGCCATAGAATCAAAGCAGGGTGGATGAAGTGGCTGGTGTCCTATGTGACAAAAGGGTACACAGAAGCTAAAAGGCAAGTTTTATAGGACGGCGATTAGACCTGCTATGTTGTATGTGCAAAATGTTGACCTACAAAAAGACGACATGTTCAACAGATAAGTGTGATAAGTGTCGCGGAAATGCGTATGTTGCGTTGGATTTGCGGTCATACAAGAAGAGATCGAGTTTGGAATGATGATATACGTGATAGATAAGGGGTAGCACCAATTGAAGAAAAACTTATCCAACACCGGTTGAGATGGTTTGGACATGTCCAACGAAGACCTTCAGAGGCACCGGTGCGTAGTGGAATCCTAAGCCAGGATAGTAACGTGAAGAGAGGCAGAGGAAGACCAAAGTTGACTTGGGTAGAGGTAATAAAAGGAGACTTGAAAAAATGGAATATACACAAAGACTTAGCCTTAGATAGGAGTGCTTGGAAAACAGTTATTCACGTGCCTGAACCTTGATTGCTTCTGCTGGGTTTCAACTCTAGCCTACCCCATCTTGTTTAGGACTTAAGGCTTTGTTGTTGTTGCTGTTTTGAAAAAAAAAGATGACAAAACAAGCTTAGACAAACCTGTAATGGAATTATGTTAATCACTGGCTGGAGACAATCTGCAACCTCTGGAACTTCAATGACTCTGCAGGATCCACTAGGGCATACAGCGGAGGCGTCTCCCCTCGAGCACATCACTATCAGGCGCCCCTTGCGCGAAAGGAGCTGCTGAATCACCGACTGCTGCTTGCTGCAAGAGGTGGAAAACCAACCAGCTCAGGGGTTTCCTGTTATTAAGCATAACCGAAACTGGCCTGGTTCTTTTCGAAAACTCTGCGTCATCATCATTACCTGAAGCATGCATCACGAGTCGCAATGACAATGATGGGAAGGTTCTCAGTCCACCAGGGCCAGCGGCCCATGCTTCATCTCGCCAGCAAGCATACCTTCACTGTGCATCAGCGCAACCTCCTTGACTTTCAGAGCACCCTCCAGTGCGGTGGCATAGTTGTAGCCTCTTCCAAACACGAGGAGCGACTCTGAATCGATCAGTGACAAGGCGAGTTCCTTCATTTCAACATCAAGTTTGAGAACTTCACTAACATTGCCTGCGTCATATGATATACACATTTGGAGACGTCAGTAAAAAACAACCTTTTGCTGGACTGCATAGCGCAAAGATCTAGTTCAACCTACTTGAAAGGTTGTTAAGTCCACTGATGATAGTGTCCCTTCTAGCTTGAGTAGATATTTGATCGGATCCAATAGCCAACGCCATCATCGCCATGGCTACTATTTGACTTGTATATGCCTGCAAGATTGTCATGTATTGTTAGGAATTCAGAAAAAAATTCAATACCTTCTTTCAGTTATGATGAAAACGGATAGAAAAAGAGGAGCACGTTGCAAAGGGAAAACTTATATACACCAACCTTTGTACTGGCAACACCAATCTCACAACCAGCATTGATATGAACTCCGCAGTGTGTTTTTCTAGACAGTGTGCTTCCAACAGTATTTGTTATGCCAACACAGAGAGCTCCATTTTCTAGTGCATAATCAAGAGCCATGAGGGTATCTGCTGTCTCCCCAGACTGACTAACAAAAACTGCAGTGTCTTCTCTGTAGATGGGACCTTGTCTGTCCAGCAAGTCACTTGCAACCTCCATAGTCACAGGAATACCTATCATCCAAATAAAGCAAGGAGAAAGGCAAAACTTAAAGAATCATTAACTAAATTCTGATTGCTTTCCAAACTTTTTTTTGGTAAAGACAATACAGCTGGAGTAATTGATTGGGCTTACCAGTCAGTTCTTCCACAAAAGGTCTTGCAGCTAAGGCAGCATTGTAACTTGTTCCACAACCAATAAAAACCACCCTTCTACAGCGCCTAATTGTTTTGAGATATTCCTTCAGTCCGCCTAGAAGAACCCCACCATCCTTCAGTCTACCCCGCATTGTTGTTTTCAACGAATGTGGCTGTTCATGGATTTCTTTTTGCATGAAGTGGTCATAACTTCCTTTCTTTATTTGCTCAACTTCCATCTCAAGAACAGACAATGCTCGTTGCACAGACTGCTGGCTTCTCTTTGTGAGGGTCAAACTTGAGGATCGAGACACTACCATCCTGCAATGCTTAAACCAATTAGGCATAGAAGGTTGGAGATTATATTTCTTGGACACAACATCATGGTGAGTTTTTGACAGGGAAGAGAGAACTACATCGATGATTACCAAGGCCTAGAAATTGTAAAATTGTAATAGATGAACCTTCAAAATATACTGGTAACATAAACCAGCAAATGAATGTAAAATAACAATACCTTAATATGACAAATTTCATTATCTTCAAGAGCTAAATAGTTCTTCGTATGCTCTACAATAGCACATAGATCACTGGAGAAGAATAATTCTTTGGGCTTTCCGTTTGTTGTCAAGGTTTTGACATCATGAAATGATTTCCCATTCTGTTGGCCACTCAATTCCTGAAACACAAGAGATAACGGTCATGATTTTTACATTCTATAGGAAAGGGTTCAGATTCAAAAAAGAGGGCAGTAAGATTCATAGAGCTGCAATAACAAAGATGAAGTATGGTAATATAAAATATATATTACTAAAAAGGCTGCTCGTAAATGATATCAATCTTGAACTACCTAACCCCATGATTCTTATGGTCAAACAGTGTAGAGCAAAACATGTGGCAATTAAAAAGTTTGTTACTATATGAATACTTGAGTGTGGATCTTTTTAAGAGTTTCCCTTGATGAGAGAAAACATATGATATCAAAAGGCAGTTATAGACTTATAGGGTATTATCCGATGGCTCAATGCAAATAATGGAACTAACATCTTCTTTAGTGCATTATGTTTACAAGTTACAACTATGCTGTTTCCCCGTGTCAAATATTTTTGAATTAGATGACGGCAAGGAAAAATTAACTTAGGTCCCATTGTAATAGAAAATGTAGCTCAGTACAAACACACAAAAAAGATTATTTTAATTTGCTCGTATTGGAATCTGCCCAAAAGCCTAAAGGGTATAAGGATGTTATTTCACTCACATTGACACCAAGTATCAGTTGGCTGCCTCGTTTGCATGCAATCAATTCATTGGGATAGTGTGGACTTTTAAAGATAAGCGCATAGGCTCCTTCAAGCTGCCTCATGACTTCCATAACAACTTGGCTAAACGTCACATCACCTGAGGAAATGAAAAATAATGTAAGGAACTGCCATAACTAGAAGTCACGATGGGTTCAGTCAAAATGAATTATTTTTGTAATGCAATAATGACTATTCTTCCAAGTTTGTAGTAGTCTGCACATCTCTATATGTTAATAGAAAGCGTTTAGCATAAATAGCATAGATGTGTATCGATTATTGCCTCATCTGCTTCCTAAGAGACAACATTAATAATTTAACCATCATGCAATGCCCAAAGGATATACTAACTTACATGAAACTACAGATAAATGGTCCAGATAAAATATCAGAGGGTATTATATTTTCAGCTTTTGTCTACAACAGCAATATTGCAATTTCAAGGATATAAACACACTACCTTCTTCATCATGAGATTTATCAAAAACAAACTTTGCTAGCTTAGGGATGACTTCTGTGTCTGTATCAGACTCAAAGATGAACCCGTGCCTAGTAAGTGTCTCTTTCAGGACCTGAACAGATATGAGAGAAAAATCAAGTTAGACTTGTAATTTACCAGTTATCATATGGTGCCATGTTAGTTTACAACGGAATCAGGAGGATGCACATGATCAGATACATTGAAGTCTATGATGGTTAAGACTTGAGTGTCATAAATGTCCATAAACACAAGATCAACTTTTGAAATCTAACATTGAGTATTGCAAATCATTTACATAACTAGAAAAGGAAATACAGGATTGCGATGGATAACCTGCAGAACTGAAAAGACAGGTCTTTGATATTCCATTTGTTACACAGTAAATTATGTACTGCAGTAACCATTCAACAACAACAACATAGCCTGTCCAGTCCCAAGCAAGTTGGGGTAGGCATTCATCATAAGTATTATATATTATCTTCGAAACTAAAGAGCAGATTCTCTGCTTAAAAAATTGGAGGGAAGATAAGGAGACATCCCATGTGATGGGAGCTCAAAGCAAGTGTTGGTACAGGCATGTGATTTCAATGATCCATGTGCACACACAACTGTAAAGACTATATAGAACAAAACAAACAATACAATGCCGCAAGGATTCCATCAAACAATGTCAGAATAACAAGTATGCCACCAGCCCATGATACGAAGAACACGCAAGAACTGTATTATATTACATCACAATGACAGAGTAAGCAGACCTCATAGTTGGTGATGATGCCATTGTGGACGACCAAGAACTCATCACCGGCACCGGACGATTGGGGGTGGCTGTTCCTTGGAGCAGGCACACCGTGCGTGGCCCACCTGGTGTGGGCAATCCCAGCATGCACACTGAACGCAGCATCCAGGTTCGCATCCTTCTCATCAACCTCTGAAAAAAGGGAACACAATCACGGAAGCTGAAGTAAGATTTAGCATCTGAGCTACTCGTATAGTTCATGGGTTGCACGCATTACAGGAGGACTACTACAGAAGGAGTACCACCAAAAGTGCTATGGAAAGTTGTATAGCATGAGCTTGCGAGGGAATGCAAAAAGGGGAGCTTCAAGTGCCTATACTTGCATATGATGTCGACAAATGGCATGAATGAAAGAACACTAATTGATCGGAATGGGCAATTCTACATTTGTTCAGGATTTCCTAAAAGCAAGAGATTAGAATTCAAGATATTGGTGAGAACAGAGATCCTGAATTTTGGGAGTCGGCGGTTCCAGTATATGATGATGAAAGAAATGCCACGCGATAGCAGATTAGCAGTAGAATAGAATCATCCAGAATCACTGACAGCAGGTAACAAGATCCCCCCGAAATTGTGACCCAAACCCCCGGTCAAAATCGAAGCTTTCCGATAGAGACAAGTCGGTCCCAAAACAAAACAAAAAAAAAAGGCGAGAAAAATATCCCAGCTTTGCGGCAGGAACAAAGAGATTTGAAACGGAAGAGGACTGACCGGAGTAGACGGATCGCACGAGGTTCTCGATCTTGCCCTCCTGGCGGAACACGAGCGGCGGCGCCCCGGGGTACGGCCGCGCATCAGAAGGGGAAGCGGAAGGAGAAGCGGGGGAGGGGAGCTGGGCGTCGGCATCGAGCGCGATCCCGGAGGAGTCGTAGCCGCGGTACTCGAGGCGGCGGAGGCCGTTGAAGAGGACCTCGAGGATGTACCGGCGCTCCCGCGAGACGTTGTAGTTGAGGTAGGCGAAGATCCCGCACATCCTTCCTGACCCCGGGTGGCGGCGGCGGCCGCCCTCTAGAAGCTTCTGGAGCGGGGGATAAGGACAAACAATGGGGAGCTCGTATGCAAGTAGCAGAGACCGTACAAAGCGAAACGGCTTTGGTTGGGCTGGGTTCGGTTCCGTCCAGTCCGGGAGCGGGGAAGAAGACGACGGACGGGTGTGCAGTGCGGGTGCGAGGAGGGAGAAGAAACGGGCAGAAGAAGAAGCCGCGTGGCTTCGATGGCCGACCGACGGCGACGGGGTCAAACAAACCAATCCATAGATGCAGATTGCAGAGGATAGGACATGAGTAAGGGGGTGATCGGTTTGCTGGACTAAATTTTAGTTCATGTCACATCAAACGTTTGGATGTTATTTAGGAGAATTAAATATGAGTTAATTATAAAACTAATTACACAGATGTAGACTAATTTACCAGACGAATTTATTAAGCCTAATTAATCTGCCATTAGCACACATTTACTGTAGCACAACATTGTCAAATCATGGACTAATTAGGCTTAAAAAATTCGTCTCGCAAATTAGCCACAATCTGTGCAATTAGTTATTTTTTTCGTCTATATTTAATACTTCATGCATGTGTCAAACATTCGATGGGACAGGAACTAAAATTTTCCTGTAGGAACCAAACACCCCCTAAATTTGCACAGCTGAATTTTCACACATGACAAATGAAAATCGGCAACACCAGTGGCGTACTGACATAATACTCTCTCCGTCAAAAAAAATATTTTTCTATTATATTAATCACGACTAATTAGTTAAGACTCATAGAAAAAGATATTTGTTAGAACGAGTATTTTCTTGGGTTCCAAAAGAGTGTCATTGTAGGATTATGCTGCTTAAACTTTCTTAACTTTAATCAGATTTATAAAAAAAATTAACAACATTCATATCCCCAAATAAGTATATTATGAAAATATATTCAGTGGTCTATCTAATGATATAAATTATATATTATAAATATGCATTTTTCTACTCTAGAGAGTAGTTACTTCTAGGAGTAGGAAATAATTTCGCTATATATTATATACATTTGGTTAAAATAAAAAATATTTAACTTCTGGAAAGATCGATACTCTCTGTGGGAGGATTTATTTAGAATCATAGTAGAACTAGTAATTAAAGCTTTGTATAGAGGATGCATAGGTATCTGGCTTTTAGATTTTACCACTAAATTTGTACTTTAAGGAGGTCCATATGCATCCACAGCACCATATGAAGCTTCGGCCATTCCACCAAAATCCAAACTTTGATATTATGTAAAAAGAAGATTCTCGGTCACATCAAATTTACGGTACATGCATGGAGTACTAAATGTTGATGAAATCAAAAACTAATTGCACAGTTTGGTTGTACTTTGCGAGACGAACGTTTTGAGCCTAATTAGTCAACGATTGGACAATTTTTACCAAATACAAACGAAATGCTACAGTGCGCTACATGAATGAACAGTAAATCTGGCGGCGCCAAGTTCGGCGAATTAAACGCGGCCTTCGCCTCTAATATTGGCTCTTTTGACATGTTTTTTTAGAAAATCACACAGTACAACGTAGATGCTTATGACGCACGCACATCCATCCCTATCCCCTATGAGCTTCTTCAAAGATTGGCCAGCAAATCTTTAGATTGACGAAATCATCATAAGCATCTTATTGTCGACGAGAACGTCGACTGCCACTGAAAACACAACGTCGTTAAATACTGGAATATTCGATCTTACGGGGAATCGAAGCGCCGAACTGGCTCCTGCGACATGCTAAATGAGAATAAAATGCAAAAAAAGAGGATAAATTTTAATACAATCCGGCGTGACAAACATTCAAGCACAACATGTAGCTCGAAAACACCGATTAATCCCAATGTAGGTTATATGCTACTTAGGTACCGTTTAGATGGCAAAATTTTTGGCGAAATGCTACTGTAGCACTTTCGTTGTTATTTGGTAATTAGTATCAATCATAATCTAATTAGGCTTAAAAGATTCGTCTCGTGAATTTCGTCTAAACTGTGTAATTAGTTTTATTTTTTATTTATATTTAATGCTTCATGCATGCGTCCAAAGATTCGATGTGACAGAGAATCTTAAAAAATTTAGCATTTTGGAGTAGAACTAAACATGGCCTTAATACAAACGATGCGTGGCTCTCACACATACTAGAGAAAAAATATATAGTGTAGCAAGCAAAAGAAACTAAAACATATCATATGTCCTCATACTTCACCAGTCTCTCGCCGGTGGACCCATTTCTCATGGGATTTGGTTGGCAGACAAGTAGAGACAAAAAAAATCCCACCAAAAATATTTCCTGTAATCTAACAGCATGTTCGGTTGGCTGGTTCATGTCGTTGCTGGTTCGTAAAAAAGTACTGCTAACTGATTTGTGTGAGAGAAAAGTATTATTTCAACTGAAAATTTACGATCATTTATAATAAGCCATAAACCACAGCCAAACGAACGTTTGTAGGGTGAGCTCGTCCCCTCAAAAAATACGGACTAAAATATATCATATGTCGTCGTACTTCCTGGCAGGCGGACTCACGGGTGTCGACAATGTGAGGTGAGCTGTCATTGTGCAGCGGCCCTCGGACTTGGCGTGGGCAACTGGGGGTGAAGACAGAAAAAAAAGAAAAGAAAAGACAGGAAGATGACAGATTGAGTCCACGAAAAATAAGTGGGGTCCATAGACAGCTGCTACCTAACTGTGTCAAATTAACTGTATCACCTCACGTCTCTCCATCCACCTAACGAAACAGAAAACTAGAATGATCTCGTTACTACGATCGGGACCGTTCGCTTCGTTGAAAAAATAAGTCGAAATAAGATTTCGACTGATTTGTTATAAGAGAAAAATATTGTTCTGACTAAAAAAACAAACTAAAAAAGACGGGTTATAAGAGAAGCGAGCAGGGCCCAAACATGAAAGGGATATGGGGTCTGATTGGTTTGCTTCTAAAATATATAAGTCCAAGATTTGGCAAGCTATGATTTTGACTATTATTTGGTTTGCTACTAAAAGTTATCAACCTCTCACATTTAACTTGTTAAACCCATGGCAAAATTGTTACCCAACTTTGGCTTATTCTTGGCATGGCAAATTTTGACCGTAAACTAATCAAGCTCATGGTCCTAGCCTAGGAATCAAAGATAGGATTATCCTATTTCACCTTATCTTGGAACAAAACGCTACCTAAAACTTAAGATGTTTGACTTAAGATAAAATTAAAAAAATCATAAATCTATAAAAAAAATAGAATAACCTACCATTTGGAACGTAAGAGGTAGAGCAGTGGAATAAACATCCGTGGAGCGTAGGAAGACCCTGACACACCCAAGGCAGGGTTGGGGAGTTGGGGTTGGAGGGTTTTTTTTTCCAAAGGGTTGGACGTTGGAGGTGGAGCGATATGATTGGCTGGACCACGTTGCCCGGGCTGGGCACATGTCACATGACTCGGTCGGCGTCCGGCGTTCAGCCACGCTGACAGCTGGGCCTGCCTCAGCCTCACCACCTGCATGTGGGTTCGCGGCCTGGGCAGGCCGCTTGCAGGCTATTCGGTTGGCCGATTCGTATCATTACTGGTTCGTGAAGAAGTACTGCTGATTGGTTTGTGTGAGAGAAAAATATTATTTTAACTAGAAATTTACGATCGTTTACGACAAGTCAAAGCCAAACGAACGTGCTGTTGGTTAGTTTCCTTTCAAAGGTAAAGCGAAGCCGCGTGCAACTTCACCACCGCTGCACCCTGCACCGCACCGAGTACGCCATGGTTGCTACTCCTATATCACAAGAAGGGAAAAAAAACAGCAGCACAAGTTCACGTGCAACCAAAGAGCTCAGTCCTAATCCAGCATTCACTTGCTGTACATGTAGTACTCATCTTCAAAGCTACCAAATCTTAAACTTGACCGAGCTTGCAGACAAGAGTACGAACGCGTCTAATAACTCGTATAATCTCCAAAACTGAAACAACCCATATTTTTAATAGGGTAAAGGATACTTTACAATGGATCTAATTATGCGCATTTCACATTCATATTGTACATATTATTATTACTTTTTTTTCTGTATAATTTGACTGAACTTAGATATGATTATATTTCGACTTGGACAAAGGACTGCCGGTACACGAAACATTTGGGCCGGCCGGATGATCTGAACCGGACGACTTAAAAATGGTCCCCCTGTACTCCCTTTGTTTTTCCAATGGTGTTTACTGTTTAGCACAACCTAGTTAGTTGAAAATGACCTAGCTAGCTACCTTGTCTTAACCATTCGTATGTATATATATCCAATATAATCACTGTCGTCAGCAAAACTTACTAAGACAAGGGAGCAGGCGTATACCATTGCGCCATCGTCAGGCCTTGTTGCAAACCTAGACCACATTCGGCATGCAAAATTCCAAGATGATTCCAGCAAACCCAGCAGACAAAGTTAAATGCTGCTATAAGCCATTTTTGCTTGGTTTATAAGCCGTACTTTTTTAGCCAACAAACAATATTTTTCTCTCACAACAAATCAGCCAACAGTACTTTCAGTCATAGCTTATTAACAAGCGAACAGGGCAATAATAGTTTATAGTTACCAGACAGAGTAGTGTACACAGTATATGCTAACAGGCGTTCCAGGGAGACGCAATTCCCAGCGGGGATCGCGGCAGGACAAGGATAAGAAGAATAAGAATGTAATAACGCACTGGCATCGCATCCACCACCTTCTGCCTGATTTGTCAACGACACACCAAACCCAGCCTAAACGTACAGCAGGGCAGGGCAGGGCAGGACATGACAAGACCCAGGCACGCTAATCCGTATGCTTCTCTGTGCATCTGCATGCTCACTGTCACCACTCCTCCCTGCCTGTCCTTGGAGACTCTTAAGGCCGCGTTTAGACGGCGAAAATTTTTGATTTGGCTACTGTAGCACGTTCGTTTGTATTTAACAATTAGTGTCTAATTATGGACTAATTAGGTTCGAAAGTTTCGTCTCGCGATTTCTCACCCAACTGTGCAATTAGTTTTTTTTTTCGTCTACATTTAGTACTCCATGCATATGCCGCAAGATTCGATGTGACAATTTGGGGTGAAAAATTTTGGGAACTAAACATGCCCTAAATTAAAAAGGGTAATCCAGTTATTGGCCTGCAGTACAGCTTGACTGTGAGCAAGCAAAGCAGAGGGCGCTGCTCCTACGGCAACGACAATGCTTCTGCTCTGGCCTTACGTTGAAAGCAAGGCAGGCACAGATGTCCATCTCGCCACCACCATGGCGTGACTCGTGAGAGAATCAGAACAAGCATCATGCAGCAGCCAGGCCTAGAGGGCGTCGTCATGAAGCCATCAGAGCCTGCTGACGATGAGCAGCAGCAGGAGCAGGAGCAGGAGCAGGAGCAGGAGGCCAAGCCCAGGAGGATCTACCAGGCTTGGAAGGGAAACAACGTGCGTAAGCCTCCTCTGCGAGCTTCCATCTCCTTCTCTAGCTCCTTTATCACCAGTAGTGATCTGATCTGTTCTTCAAATGGTTTGAGAACTCTTCAAACAAACGGTTGCCAGCCAGAAACAGACCAGGGTTTACTGACAGAGCAGCTTCCACCAACCATCTGCAGATATTCCTGTGTGGCGGGCGGCTGATATTCGGACCCGATGCCGCGTCCCCTCCTGCTCACGACGCTCCTCATCGTCGCCCCAACCATCATCTTCTGCTACCACATGAAATCCAAGTTCTACGGCTCTGGTGGGCAGCAGCAAATGCAACAAGCAGCAGCACTGATAGTCACCATCACAACAATCATGGTCAGTGTATCTACCGTCTTCTCCCAGCAATCATCATGAATTCCATAATGGTTTCTGCCTAGATATATGAAACTGTGATCATCCAGGACTTCCAATCAAGGGTAAAACATTCCAATTCCCACTAGAGCCCGAAACTGAACCATGCCTTCAAATGCAGGACCTTGTCTTCCTATCCATGACATCCGCCAGAGACCCAGGAATCGTGCCAAGGAACACGAGAGCGCCTCCTGAAGCTGACGAGTTTCTCGGCTCCAACACACCATCTATGGACTGGAGCGGCGGGAGAACCCCACGGATGAGGTTCCGTCGGACCAAGGACGTCATCATAAATGGCTTCACGGTGAAGGTGAAGTTTTGCGAGACCTGCCTGAGGTACCGTCCACCACGATCCTCGCACTGCTCCATCTGCAACAACTGTGTCCACAAGTTTGACCACCACTGCCCATGGGTTGGCCAGTGCATTGGACTTGTAAGTAAGCGACTCAGCTAGTACACAGTAATTTGAATGTTGAAATTATCAAATTCTAGCTCCAGACCTCCACTGGAAGACCATGTGTCAGTCCACTTATTTCATAACTGTTATGCATATCATTGACATCAAACAGAGATTAGTTTCAGTAACTTGGACTTATGCATGCATCTAGTTGTACTATTAACCAAAACTGATCCACTTAGTTGTGCTTGACCAAACAATTAGTGGCAACTAATTTTTCACTTAATAAACCAGGGAAAGTTGTTAACTCTGACTGGATTTGTTAATCAGATTCGACACCTAACTAGGAAAGTGATCTTCCAAACTTCTAATAGGAGTACTGAACCACACCTAACATATAGGCTTCGAGGACATAGTGTCATAGTTTGCATTAAAAACTGATTAGCCAAGCATAATCCAGAGTCATATTTCAGAAATGCAATAATACCTTAGAAATAAACAGTAAGTTTTAAAAATGTTGCATTCCTATCGGTATTTCATTCTTAAATAGTTTCCATTGACTTTGAATAATCACCGTTTTTCAATGCTTCTTGCAGAGGAACTACCGCTTCTTCTTTCTGTTCATAGCAACATCGACTTTCCTGTGCATATTTGTCTTTACTTTTTCATGGCTGAGTGTCTATAGCCAAATGAAAGACAATGGAGGCTTTATCTGGAAGGCCTTGCGCAAGGAAGCATACTCGTTTGCGCTAATCATATATACTTCCATTGTTGTTTGGTTTGTCGGAGGCCTCGCAGTGTTTCATCTCTATTTAATCGGTACTAATCAGGTGATTGCACTTCCTTTGGTTGCATATAGTTTTTAGAATACTGTCACAAACTCTGATCTTATTATACCTGAAATGGAGCAATGCACTTGACAGGACTATATGATATACCAAGACAGTTTTGATATCTTGAACTAGCAGCTCCACAGATTAAGATGGTAATCCAAATTGGGAAATTTGCTCTGGGACTGGTAGATAATAGGATATAGTAAAAGCAACAGGGATTTGTACTGACCAAATATTTTAATTGGATTTCCGGAAATCTCTACTTAAAATTTCATTAAAATGCAAAGACTGTACAAGCTACATACATAACGAAAATAAAGGGGAAAATGTATTTTTACAACATGTAGTACATGTATAAACCTCCTTATGAAGGTTATGAACAGTATGTTATCCAAAATATTAGGTTGATTACGATCTGCAGAATGCAAAGTAGTGCAAAGTTTCCATAATTTGCAATGCCTACTGTTAGTACTTACAGCCTCCAATACTTTTAATTGATACTAATTACTACCTACATATTTTGCAGACAACATATGAAAACTTTAGATACCATTACAACAAGAAGGACAATCCCTACCGGAAGAGCATTGCAGCAAACTTTGCAGAAGTGTTCTTTACCAAGATACCACCTCCAATGAACAATTTTCGTTCATGGGTAGGTGAGGGCGCACTTGAAGCTGGATTCTACACTCCATACATTGGGCTGGATGTGATAAACCCAAGGGAAAAGATTGATCTAGACATGGAAAGCAAAGAAGTACTTGTTGGGGGTATGCAGATTCCAACGGTACTTCAGAACATAGACTATGGTTCTCTTGAAGAGAGTTCAGATGACAAGAACAGAAATGCTGGTGAAAAATCAGTGCATTTTCCTATAGCTTGGGCACAAGGAAATGGAGATGCTGGTACATCTGCAGGAGCTGCCACGGCATTCAACGACGAAACAAGTGAGGACGATGTTAATGAAATTGGCAGTCCGAATACAACTACAACCCAAGCATCTGCAGAAGCTATCACAGAACCACCAGGTGAGGGTGATGCTTAAGAAACTAATAGTTTGAATAGAACTGCCAAGTCTCCGAAGGAATGAGAAGATAGCTTTGTTTTACCTGTGTATATTTGGGGACTTGTTTGTAGATATGGGCATTGTGATTTGTCAGTTGATGTGATTCTTTATAACATATATAGGATCCATACAACACAATAACAGAGCCTTCTTATGCCAAGCAAATTGGGGTAGGCAACATACAAGATATTTAAGAAAATAGAAAATGTTTTTAAGGAGAGTGTGTTCATCTGAATAAATTTTGTACATTTTTCATGCATTGTTCCTAATGTTTTTTGCATCTTAGTCTTTCCGAGCATGTTGATCTTGGATGAGAAACGTGGATGTATCAAAAAAGTTGACTGGTTGCTTGTTTCCGTATGCCAGGTCAGATTGATAAAGTGGAAGGGACAGTGGATAGAAATGACCGGAGATGTAATACAATCTAGATATTGTGCGTATTACAGCACAGGAGCAATTGACTTTTGTAGAAGCAATTCATACATCATTGAACGACATCATTAATAAACCAATGCCATTTCATATTATTGAGAGAACAGTAGAATTGGAAACCAAACTTTCCGAGGTAAATGGAATGTAGGACACAGAACGAAGTTCCATAGCTAAATGGCAGTATCATGGATCACACATGTGAAGAAAAGAAGCCCTCATGGCTGGTAGACATCAGGAAGCTGGAGGCCTACACTGGCGGCAGATTTGTTCAATATCTTCTTCATTTCATCAGATCGGTCCACAGCTATATTGTACGAGAACAGCAGGTCCTGGACAATCAAGCATGACATAGAGTTAATGGAGTCCATAGGGCATGGCATGATAAGATGACAGTATAGTGCCATCGAGAACACGCTCAGTGTAGAAAGATGTATTTAATCAGGTCAAATCATGGAAGTGAGCAATTAAACGACAATGCGCCCACATTCAGACTGAAATGGGAAAACACATAGTGCCATGTATTATCCAACTCATTGCATGATTATGAACCATACTACGCCACGAATTACCAAAGCAACGATTGGGGATTGGGTTTGGGTCAGCCAGCAGCTATCAATTAGCCAGTCAATGCCTCTGAAACTGTAACTGAAAGTTCTCGTGATATCACTCTCGTTAAGTTACATCACATTGTCTAAGCAACGCGACCCCTCCTTGGCATTTCATCGAACACGTGACCTCCCTCGTAGGATGCCGTTACCAGAGGCACAACACAGGACAAATACTGCACACCGGAACATCATAGCACGCGATCTCCAATACCTTGTGGTTGTGGACGCTGGTGAGGAGGTAGGCGTAGCCCCCGGCGAGCCGCAGCCTGGCCCTGGCGTCGGGCTCCGTGCCGGCGGGGGCGCGGAACTCGGCCGCCACGAAGTCGCGGAAGTGCTGCTTGCCGGCGCCCCCGCCGACGTGCTTCTGCACCGCCTTCAGCACCCGCCTGTACACCGCCGCCGCGGCCGCCATCGGTCTCCCTTCGAATTCGACTGGAGCGGCGACCCGGCGAGGGGAGAGAGAGAGGGGCCGACGGGCGGGGCAGGTGGCGGCGGACGCGAGTTGTTCGTGTCTCTGACAGTCTGGTGAGTGTTGACCGTCCGATCAAGCTTGTGTGGCGGGGATCGAGATTACAAATGGTGATGGCGTTTTCTTGTTTTTCTTCGTCGTGCCGTAAGGCCCTGTTTAGTCCTTCGAGTTTATTCTCTGTCGTATGTCATGCATAAAGTATTTAATATAGATTAAAAAATAATTAATTGTATAGATTACAACTACTTTGCGAGACGAATTTTTAAAACCTAATTAGGCCATGATTTGATAATGTGGTGCTACAGTAAACATACACTAATGATTAGTTATGCTTTATAAATTCGTCTCGCGGATTACTGAGGATTTGTGTAATTTGTTTTATTATTACTATCCAAACATTACTATGTGACATCTGCATGTGACACCCGATGTGATATCCCTAAACTTTAGCCCCTGAATTTAAACACCACCTAAAATAAATAATTTGATGGCCCCGTTTACTGGTCTGAAATTTGGCTGAAACTGACTGAAAAATACTGTTCCGGCTAAATTGTTGTGAAAGAAAAACAGTGTTTCGATTGAAAAAAGAAGCCAAATAAGCCGAATATAGGATAAATCCAACAAGGCCAATGTTATGATCGACGTGACGTGGATTATAATGGAGGCATCGTTGTTAAACAAGAAATCAGCGTACGCGCAGCTCGTTGTTAAAAGAAATCAGCGTACCCGCAGCTCGTATGTATGCAGCTCCGGTTCTACAAATTTGAAGCAATTTGCAACCGGGGCAAGCAGTCTTTCAACAAACAAACGGGAAACGAAACTATCCATCGCAACAAAAATTAAGCGTTATTTGGTCGGGCCTTTTCACCGGCTTTAAGAGCCGTTTTTTTTTAAACGGGATAACATGAAACGGCTTCTAAAGTGAAGCCCCTTAAAACCTGCTCCGTCTGGGGTGGGACGAAGCTTGCTTCACTGGGCTTCATTCGGGCCACATGGACCTCCGGACGAGAAAGACGTGCTTTGCCCATGTAGAGCCACATGCGCGCTGCCACGGGTGAGGCCGAATCGCGTGGACACCCGCCGAGGCGCAGGACGTGGGCGCACAGATGGCTGCCGGGGTGTGGCCATGGGATAGGTTGGGGTCGCACGGCCGCTAGGGCTTGCGAGGACGCGTGCGGTGCGGATGGCCGCTGGGGTCATGAGGGAGGGCGCGAGCGCGGACGACCGCCGGGGCCACCTGGGCGGAGCGAGCGTGGCCACCAGGCGCAGAGAGCGCATAGGCTGAGGCGCTCCACCACCCATCGAGACGCACGCGGCCTCCAGGTGGAGAGGGCGCACAGGCCAGGGTGCTCGCACGGCCGCCGAGGGCACTTGGGTCAGGACGTGCGGGCCAGGGCACGTAGGTCGCCCAGGTAGAGGAGCGCGATCGCTAGGAACGACAACAACCGGGGAACACGAGTCGCAGGTGGGGGAAGAAGATAGGATAGGGAAAATGAGGGTATCTTAGTCTTTTTAATTCGTTTGGTTCATTATAAGAGTTGTTTTGCTAAATAGGGTATCAAAACAGCTCTGGCTCCACCAAAAGAACCGTTCATAGAGCCAAAGCCCAAAAAACAGCTCCACTGGTGAAGTGAAGCCTTGCCAAATGGAACCAAAGAGTTTGTGGCATCGTCCCAACAACCGGCTCCTAGTTTGCTCTCTTGTGTATAATATGTTGTTTCTTTTGTCTCATTTTTATCATTGTAAGTGATGAGGACATGACACCCATGCATATGACCATGTTTGGCGCATGGTATGGAGGGGTAGGAGGCCAGCAAGGGTGTCCAAGTCAAGAAGGAGGCCCGAGGCTAATTCGGTTCGAGTTCTCGAGGTGGAGGCCCAAAGCAATTCAAGTTTGAGTCTGCCTCGGCCTCCAGGACCAGTCTGTCTTAAACTAGTCACCCAGGACGCATCTAGACTCCGTTTTTGACGATCCATATATGGTTGGAAAGCTAATTTGATAAGAAAGCTAATCCAAATGGTCTCATGGCAAAAGACCTTCGGGATCAACGGAAATCGTCAAAACAAGTCAGCGTCCAGAATCTACTAGGGTGCTACGACATCGTCTTTTGGTCCGTTGGACCGTGTATCGTGTTTGGGCCCATTAGGGGGCGCGTCCAGGAGGGTGACGCCCAAGACTCTATAAATAGCAACCATCGCTCTTCTTAGGGTTTGGGGTTTTGTTTAGTTCTTGATTTCCTCGTGAAACAGACGTCGTTTTGCTGCAACTGTGCCGCCAAGGCTGCTTGCTGTGAACCAGGGCCACAGTTCTTGATCTTGTTCGTCTATGACGATTAGTCCTTTCGAATAAAGACTTGAACTCCTTCTTGTTATCATAAGCATCATATTTATTTGCAATTTCAGATTGCGTTCATCCCGTTCTTGCTTGTGTTCTCGATTCGCTTGCAGGAAAGCCTTCTCGGTGAGGTCAATCGCGTTCACGTAGTTGATAACTAATGGAGCAGTGATGTAACGGATGCGAGGGTCCGAATCAGTCTTGGTTCGAAGCCTAGATCATAAACATCGAGTCTCCACCAATCGACGCTATCATACCTTTCGGAAGATTAGGGCTAGTCTACATCAAGTGGTATCAGAGACCTTGTTGCCCGTTAGGTATAACTTTGTTTTCCCCTTTAGATTATTACTATTTTTGCATTACCTATCGTCCACAAAAAGCCAAAAAAATATACACCGCCACATATTTCTGGTCCTATAGCCTCGTTGTGCCTTTGCATTTTTTTTTAAAATTTCAGTTTGCTTTATTGAATTGTTGCCCCTCGCCGCGTCTTAGTGTTCGTTGTGTTATGATCTTATTCTTGATCTAGTGTCAAGTCTTATCTTCTAGTGTGGTGATAGTTTGTTCCTTTTTGCCAAATCTTGCATCCCTATTGGTTGTTATGTGAGCAAATTAAGAGAAAAGAATAAGTCAAGTTTAGAGAGACATATAGTACAAATCTTTATCCTGATCCTTATTTTCACGTTTAAAAAGATATCTCATCTGATCTCCACGGTTGTAGCTGGTGGATTATTCTTGTGCACAATTAGAAAGAAAGGAAAGTATTAATTGGCAGTTATAGTCTCCTTTGGAAATAATATGCACACAAGATTTTCTACTGTTGGTTAGTTGTGATCCTTGTTGGGCATCTCTTTGGTTTTTCCTTGCGCTAATCCAAAAGGAAAGTTCCTGTCAGGGTGTCCACGCCTAGGCAGTCCTACTGCTGATATTGCTTTGCTGGCCGAGAGTTTAGATCACGCTACAGTGTAGCTTCTTGATATTTTTATTTACATTTATTTTTGCAGCACTTTCTGAGTAAAAAAAAGAAAGAGTTAAAGGCAAAGAGGTGCAAAAAAACAAAAGAAGAAAAAAAAGCCGCACCTAAAAAAAAGAGAGAAAAAAATAAAGAAGAAAAGAAAAAGAAAGTGAAAAAAAGTTTAGAAGTGCTTGCATCCTTTTGAGTCTTTGTGCTAAGTTGTATTGTATTGCTTGCTTGAACTAGTTCCAGTACGAGTTTAGGTTAGCGACATAGACTAGCTTGTGATTACTTTTCAATCTTGCAATTTCTGAATTAAATTATTGCTATTCCTTGCTACTATATTGTACCTGTCCAAGCTCCACTTTCTTCTAATCAAGTACAGGTTCGCCTTACAACTGTTACACTCAAGCTACAACGGTATCACAGTCACCGACCGATTGCACCGCCTGTTGTTTTGGTAAGAACACTTGTAAGACCGTGGTAAGACGCTTGAGAGTGTGACTTTACTCCTTGACTAGATCCTATAGTAGCTAATAGGGATAATACCTTTGTGTTGTCTTTTACTATCTTCTAACAATGACAGGTTGTTCGTATCCACCGACTTATGATGGTATAGGTGCTGATGAGTATATGGAGTGGGAAATTGCCATAGATAACATATTTGCTACTTGCTTTATGTGTCCAAGGAGGATGGTAAACAATGCAGCTAGTGTTTTGCGACATTCTACTTTATCTTGGTGGGAGTCTTTAGATCCTTCTGATAAACCTTAAACTTGGAATGATATGAAACAGCTTATGCGAGAAACCTTTGTTAATCCACCTCCTGTTTTGACTTCATATGATGAGGTGCACCATTTGGAGGAAGAGTCTGTTGTTATTCCTCTTGCTATGACTAACCTTCTGCAGGATAATGTACATAAGCGAGAGGATGACATAGAAGAAAATGAGGAGCTCACAACCTCATATGTAAATTTAGAACCATCACTTCACAATGCACCTATTACCTCTGCTGAAAACATGGGTAATACCCATGGTGCTACACTCACGGAAGATGAAAATTGTCTTAATGTACTAAATTTTTCCATGAACCATGCTATCATAGAGCAATTGTTAGTGGAACCCTCTCTTGATTTATCTTTGTCCCATGATAATTTGCTTGACGTTCCTTGTGATAAAGATGAATTGGTTGATGATGCTTCAATTTTACATGTTTAGGAACCAGTCACTTGTGCTAAAAATAAACATGTTATTCATATTGCTACTAAAATGGATGAGCTCAAACTGTTGTCTTCTTTACATACTTTGGGTTACATTGAATTTGATGTTTTGTGTAACCTAGATTGTTTGGAGGAGAGCCTTTTTAAATATGTTGATTTGCCTTGGTTTTCTAAATACACATATCATGTTATTGGCAAATATAACAACAAAAGACAATATATGATACATCGAGTATACGTTCGTAGTAATATGAATTCTCCTTTTGTTGTACAAGATTATGATCATTTAGAGGGCAACCATAATAATACAAACATTTTCTCATGTTCCTCAAAGAAACAAGTTCACTTCTAAGAAGGGGAGCATTGTTGGTTGCTACCTATGTCTGCTAGACCATATATTCCTGCATTGTCTTTGGTTAGTTCTAATCTTTTGTAGGATAATGTTGACATACATCGTGTGCATTCGGATCATGAAGTCTACATGCTTGCTGAAATTTTTATGCGAGATGACATGCTAGAAACTTAGAAACATGGTCACGTTTCTTCTCACAATTATTTCAATTCCCTTTGTCTTCACAACCCTGTTCTCCTTTGTGTTGTGCAGGATTAGTTTCAAGCACAATCGACGTCGAGGATGACTTTTCGTCAAGAAGGGGAGGATGGTGAGGACATGACACCCACGCATATGATCATGTTTGGCGCATGATATGGAGGGGTAGGAGGCCAGCAAGGGTGTCCAAGTCAAGAAGGAGGCCCGAGGCTAATTCGGTTCGAGTACCCGAGGTGGAGGCCCAAAGCAATTCAAGTTCGAGTCTGCCTCAGCCTCCAGGACCAATCTGCCTTAAACTGGTCACCCAGGACGCATCCGAACTCTGTTTTTGACGATCCAAATATGGTTGGAAAGCTAATTTGATAAGGAAGCCAATCCAAGTGGTATCACATCAAAAGATCTTTGGGATCAACGGGAATCATCGAAACAAGTCAGCGTCCAGAATCTACTAGGGTGCTGCGACACCGTCTTTTGGTCCGTTGGACCGTGTATCGTGTTTGGACCCATTAGGAGACGTGTCTAGGGGGGTGACTCCCAAGACTCTATAAATAGCAGCCGTCGCTCTCCTTAGGGTTTGGGGTTTTATTTAGTTCTTGATTTCCTCGTAAAACATACGTCGTTTTGCTGTAACTATGCCGCCAAGGCTGCTTGCTGTGAACTAGGGCCCTAGTTCTTGATCTTGTTCGCCTGTGGCGATTAGTCCTTTAGAATAAAGACTTGAAATCTTTCTTGTTATCATAAGCCTCATATTTATTTGCAATTTTAGATTGCGTTCATCCCATTCTTGCTTGTGTTCTCAATTCGCTTGCAGAAAAGCCTTCTCGGCGAGGTCAATCATGTTCGCGTGGTTGATAACCAACAGAGCAGTGGTGTAACGGTTGTGGGGGTCCGAATCAGTATTGGTTCAAAGCCTAGATCATGAATGTCGAGTCTCCACCAATCGACACTATCATACCTTTCGAAAGATCGGGCCTAGTCTACATCAGCAAGTAGCCTTACATGGTTGCTTACTTGTAATTTCCTTCTAAATGAGGCACAGTCTCATGTCCGTTCGTTCAAAAACAGAAATACTCAGGTGCGGGCGTCCGTCGGACAAGGGAAAAGGAGAGCGGTGCTTTCCCGGACAGCGAGGGAGAAAAAGAACGACATTTCCCTAGACTGCCGCCGCACCGCGCTGCGCACCACTCGCCTTCTCCAGCGTGGGGACACCTCACCAAGTTCTTCTCTAGTGCGGGGGCGCCTCACCATGGGAGGCTGCACCTGTGCCGACCTCCGCCGCCGCCTCCACCGCGGGTGCCGCTCGTCGGGGGCACCACATCCACCCTATGGTCGGGGTTGCGTAGCTGTTGGCCTGCTACCATCCTCCTCCACTGCGACCTAGCGCTTGGATCCCGCTGTGCAGTGTTCTGGCTACCTCACTACTACAGATTGATCAACCATCAACGCATCTATCACCGCCGATATAATTAAAAACGATGGTGATAGCTATCACCAGTGGTTCGTAATATAACCAGTTGGTGATGAGAGTATCACCGCCGGTTCGTAAGAACGTCCGAGTTGATAACTATCACTGTCGCTTCGTCTTACCAACCGACGGTGATAGTCCATCATCACAGCCAGTTTGCACCACCAGCCGATGGTGATGATGTGCTCCTCATCATTGCCGCCTCGCCATATGACTAGCGGTGAAGACATTTTCACCGCCATTTCATTGTATGATACGGCGGTGATAACCATGCTGCAGTATAAATAAATTCATAACTTTTTTTCAAATAAAGTCAGATGAAAATAAACTTTATATCAAAGTTGTAGATCTCGACGCAATCGACAACTTTGTAGTTGATGACTTTTTCATTTGAAACCATGTACGGTCCCAGAATTATGTTTGAAGCGCTCAAATTTTGAAATTCAATTTTTTCAAATTGTACAAACGACCCTAGATGAAAAAATGATCAAAACCAAAGTTGTAGATCTCGATGAGATATACAAAGTTGACAACTATTTGATTAGAAATCATTTATAGTCTCAAATTTATATCTAAAGCTTTAAAATTAAAAAAAACCAAATTTTCCAAACAACCTCAGATGAAAAATCGATCAAAACCAAAGTTGTAGATGTCAATGAGAACAACAACTTTGTAGTTGATGAGTTTTTCATTTGAAATCATTTGAGGTCCTAAAAGTCTAGCTGAAGTTTTGATGTTTTGAAATTCAAATTTGTTAAACGACCTCGGATGGCAAAACAACCAAAATCAAAGTTATAGATCTTGATTAGAACAACAAATTTATAGTTTATGACTTTTTCATCTGAAGCCGTTTAGCGTTCTAAATATTTATTTTAAATCCTAAAAAGTGAATACTAGGAGAATGGATATGCTGTATAGACACAAGTGACTTAGGGGTAAAGTGGTTAGAGAACAAAGGTCTCAGGTTCGAGCCCAGCACCGCGTACCATAAAAAATGGCGTGGAGTTGGAGCTAGAGCAACTTTCCGATACGGTACCGTGAAGCTGGAGCTGATGGGGGGCTTCCCAGGATTGAAACAAAATTTTTTGCTATTTTTTTTTCCGTTTTTAAAATTTTTAAAAATTCAAATTACCGTCGGCTGGTAATACGAACCGACTATGATAAGCAATTATCATCGCCGGTTGCAAACCGCATATGATGAGAATGTCATCACCGCTGATAGCTTACTGTCGAGGCCGAAAATCGCTAGTGATGGGCTCTACAAACTGTTTGTGATTGGTCAATCTATAGTAGTGCCTGCCTACCAAGTTTTGCTGAAAACGCATGTTACAAACACGTGCTTTAATTGTTTCAAAGGTATGTTGCATATATTTCATATGAATGTTGTAAAAGTAGAACATGATGTTGCATATGTTGCAATGCTATACACTTATGTTGCAAGTGTCTGTTATAAATGTTTCATTTATTTTTAGACGTATGTTACATGTGTTTTATCTGGATATTGCATATTTTTCACACATATATTGCAAGTTTTTTATCTATACATTGCATATGTTTTGAATGACTTTTATTAGTGTTTTGAGGTGTTTTGCAACTGTTTTAGACGTATGTTGCAAGTGTTTCAGCTGTTTTACACATATGCAAGTGTTTATCTAGATATTGTAAAAGTAGATATGATGTTGCACATATTGCTATGGAACCCACTTGTCGTAGCTGCTTAGGGTGCCGCCGTGTATGCGCGTGGGAAGCGGAGGGGGCGTGAGCGGTTCCACGCGTGGTCTAGTGGCGCGAGCGATGTCCGGGTTGCACGGGCCCCGCGTGGGCCTAAAACGCAGCACGGCGGAGTGCAAGCGTGGGAGTCTGGACGCGACAGTCCATCCGGACGTTTGGGCGCTAACACTATTGGTTCAAAAAAGGAAAATATGTCACTGGAATGTGAAACATGAATCATACGAGCATCATAGTAAACCATGTAAAACAAACCTTGCCACAGTTAGCACTCCGCGTGCACTCAATAGAGAGATCTAGATACCCAGCGCCAGCAATATATTCGCCCCTTTCAAATTATAAGCTATTTTAATATTTGTTATAAGTACCTTGGTACTTTCAGATTCTTTTGTCTTTTTCTATTTTCTAAATAATTAATTAAGAAATATAGTATAGAGTGTATTTTAGTAATACGGCTGCCAACACGTGCGTCTGTGCGTGCTCAGAGTCACAGCAGGGAGCAGCATACAGACTCGCATGCTGGTAGCCGAGCCCCAAGCTGCACCAGCAATGGTGGGTTACTAATCTGTAGGATTCGTGTTTGTTGGTTGTTGCAAAGGGGGAGGCGGCGAGGTTGACGTTCCTAAAGCGATGCACGGACTGACGGACACGGTGTGGCCGGACGTCCTGTCCAGCGCCAGCAGCCCAACGCTTATGACCTCTGGCGTGGGCAGCCCACGGGCGACTATGGCTCCGGCGTGGCGGCGCCGGCAACTGCCGAGATCTCCGGTGGTGGAGAATCCAGCGGGCTGGCGTCATGCGTGTTGGATTTATTATGGGCTAGGCCCATTTATAAATTTAATAAATCAATAACTCTATGGCTTGTAATTGTGGGTATTACTATTTGTACCGGATTAGAAGTTAAAAGGACATTGACTCAACTTAAATGATTGGAATTGATCCGTCTAATTTGAGAAGTTGAGAAACGGACAAAGGCGTGCCACACGCGCGCGCGCGCGCCGCCGCCGCCGGGGCGGGGCGGGCGTGGCGTGGCGTGTTATCTTTTTAATACCCACTAACCACGGGAGTTTCAACTCCAAGCCAGCCTGACTCCTGATCTCCCGACTCCTGTTATTCCGAGGTCTCTCCGTCTTCCCGGCGCACGACTCCGAGGCCTCTCTGATTCCCCTGCGTCTTCCAACTCCAGTTAAAAAGAGATAACAAATTCCGGAACAAAGATTCAGTGGCTCGATAGCTTTCCTCATCTCGTAACTCTGCGAGCACGGAGAAGCGAGAGGGCAGGTGCCTCCGAAGCCCTTGTCGTTCGGGACCTTGCTCGGGGATCGGCAATTAGGTTTTTTGGGGATCGGCAAAACTTCTGTCGAGCAATTTTGAAATGAAAGATTTGGGAGAAGCTAATGTTATTTTAAACATCAAGCTTATTAGAGAAGGTGATGGTGGGGTAACTCTGTTACAATCCCACTATGTGGAAAAGGTACTAAGTCGCTTTAGTTTTAGTGACTGTGATCCTGCTCCCACGCCTTATGATCCTAGCGTGCTATTGAGGAAAAATCGAAGAATAGCAAGGGATCAACTAACATACTCTCAGATCATTGGCTCACTCATGTACCTGCGCGAGTGCAACAAGGCCTGACATCTCATATGCTGTGAGTAAGCTGAGCCGGTTTGTGTCAAACCCGGGAGATGATCACTGGCGTGCTCTTGAGAGAGTGTTGCGTTATCTGAAAGGTACTATAACTTATGGTATTCAGTATACTGGATATCCAAAAGTATTGGAAGGCTATTGTGATGCCAACTGGATTTCTGATGCTGATGAGCTTCATGCCACGAGCGGATATGTGTTTCTGCTTGGAGGTGGCGCTGTTTCCTGGAAGTCTTGTAAGCAGACTATCTTAACGAAGTCTACAATGGAAGCAGAACTCGCTGCATTGGACACTGCTGGAGCTGAAGCCGAGTGGCTTCGTGATTTCCTGTTAGATTTACCGGTAGTTGAAAAACCGATACCGGCTATCTCAATGAACTGTGACAACCAGACTGTGATTACAAAGGTCAACAGCTCCAGGAATAACATGAAGTCCACAAGGCATGTTAAAAGAAGATTAAAGACTGTCAGAAAGTTGAAAACCTCCGGAGTTATAACGTTGGACTATGTCCACACGTCGAATAATCTGGCAGATCAATTCACTAAGGGACTGTCACGAAATGTGATAGAAAGTGCATCGAGAGAGATGGGTATGAGACCCACATGAAATCTACTGTAGTGGTAACCTGCTCTATGTGATCGGAGATCCCGTGAAGTAGAGTGGTGAAACAAACTATGAGTAGATTGAGAGGAAAGTTCCCTACGAACCTATCTCTGATGTATATCTTTTTCCTTCTGTAAGGCAGGATGGTATTTACCTTAATGTACTCCGAGAGTCTTATAAAGATGAGATGTTGTCCTACAGAACATCTTTTGAGAAGTACACCTATATGAGTCAGACTGCTGGTCACAGTCTATGGGACCTGGGTTATCCCTAAACACTCATGAAAGGCATAGAAGTGTGACTTATATGCTTCAAACAGCGGGGATGCTTGTTGCAACCTAGTACCGGCAAAGGACTTGAGTGAATCTCACCTCACACAAAACTGTCAATTCAAGGCATAGTCCATTGTTCAGTTGTGACTGAGTGAAACTCTTGTTCTAGGTGGATGTTCAACTTAACAGTCTCCATCGAAACACTGGTATATCAAAGAATTATGATTCTGGAACTATACAGTTACAAACCCTAGAGTTTGGTGGGGATTGTTGGATTTATTATGGGCTAGGCCCATTTATAAATTTAATAAATCAATAACTCTATGGCTTGTAATTGTGGGTATTACTATTTGTACCGGATTGGAAGTTAAAAGGACATTGACTCAACTTAAATGATTGGAATTGATCCGTCTAATTTGAGAAGTTGAGAAACGGACAAAGGCGTGCCACACACGCGCGCGCGCGCCGCCGCCGCCGCCGGCCGGGCCGGGCACGGGCTCGGGCTCGGGCCGGGGCGTGGCGTGGCGTGGCGTGGCATGGCAGGCAGGCAGGCGGGCGGGCGTGGCGTGGCGTGTTATCTTTTTAATACCCACTAACCACGGGAGTTTCAACTCCAAGCCAGCCTGACTCCTGATCTCCCGACTCCTGTTATTCCGAGGTCTCTCCGTCTTCCCGGCGCACGACTCCGAGGCCTCTCTGATTCCCCTGCGTCTTCCAAATCCAGTTAAAAAGAGATAACAAATTCCGGAACAAAGATTCAGTGGCTCGATAGCTTTCCTCATCTCGTAACTCTGCGAGCACGGAGAAGCGAGAGGGCAGGTGCCTCCGAAGCCCTTGTCGTTCGGGACCTTGCTCGGGGATCGGCAATTAGGTTTTTGGGGAGCGTCTACGCGACTCCGTCTCCGTACGTCGTCGTCTTCTTCCCGATCGCTGCTGACGTCTTCTTCTTCCTGGAGGAGGAAACACCTTCTTCTCCTACGGCATGTCCAGGGACGTTGCTGGAACTTCGGAATCGCGGATGGGAGGGTATGATCGTTTCATCTCCTTTCTGTTTTACGTTCTACATGTTTCAGCAGTTCATCAGTTTGTTTCATATGTTCAGCCATGTCATTTCATAAAATATCTTATGTCTGTTCCTGCTAGAAATATGCTATGCGTATGTGTTTTCTTCTTACAGCCATGTTGTTCCGTATGTACCTTTATGCTTGTTACAGATATGAGATGTATATCATGCCATCTGTTTCTTTCTGTTATAATTCATGAATCAAGTTCACATGTTTTTCATCTTTATATGTTTCACATGATATATGATCTAGCATGTTTTTTCACCATGGATATAATTGATATCATGATTACAATGATTAACAATTCTTTATATGTCATCATCATGATGTTGATTTATGGAATTAAAATGACATGGAAATTGCCTAATATCCTAACAATCCAAAAACCTAATTTTAGGCATTTTTCTGTCAGAGGTTTTGCTGCCGTGTTAAAGCCTGATCCTTTTGATGGTAAAAACTTCTTGGTTTGGAAAGCTAAGATGGAATTGTGGCTCACTGCAATGTCATGTTATCATGTCTTTGAGGGCAAACCTGCTAACTTGTCTCCTGAGGATGAGGCTAAGTTTAAGGCTGATGACAACCTCTTTCGAGGTGCAGTGATTAGCGCACTTGATCCAAAATTCCAGAAAAGCTATATCATCCTTCCTACAGGGAAAGAGCTGTGGGATGCACTTGTTGGAAAGTTTGGAGTTACCGATGCTGGTAGCGAGCTGTATCTCATGGAGCAGCTGTATGACTATAAGATGGTTGAGAACCGATCTATAGTGGAACAGGCTCATGAGATTCAGGCACTAGCTAAGGAACTTGAGCTCTTTCCATGTGTCTTACCTGACAAGTTTGTGGCTGGCGGTATAATCGCCAAGTTACCACCTTCTTGGAAGGACTTTGCTACCTCACTCAAACATAAGAGACAGGAGTTCAATGTGGAAGAGCTCATTGGTACTCTTGATGTTGAGGAGAGAGCGAGAGCAAAAGACAATGGAAAGAGCGTTGAGACCTCTACTGCTAATGTGGTGCAGAAGAGAAACTCTGGATTCCGCAAGTTTAACAAGAAGAAGAAAAACCAGAATAAGCAAGAGAACACAACTAAGCCTGTTCAAACAGCACAGTTTAAAAAGAAGAACAACAACAAGAGAGATGGAGGCTGCTTTGTTTGTGGCAGTGAACAGCACTGGGCAAGTGAGTGCCCTGAGCGCAAGTTCAAGCAGGAAAAGAAATCAGCAAATGTTGTCACTACTGATACTGGAGAAGGAGCATCTGGGTATGGTAATTCTTTACCATTTGTTCTTTCAGTATGTAATTCACCTGAGTGGTGGATGGATAGTGGTGCAAATATACATGTGTGTGCTGATGTTTCTCTGTTTACTTCCTACCAGGTCGAGAGGTCTGGCGCCTTGTTGATGGGAAATGGGTCGCGTGCTCATGTTCTTGGTGTTGGTACGGTCACTCTGAAGTTTACTTCGGGAAAGACGGTGCCATTAAAGAGCGTGCAGCATGTGCCCTCCATCAAGAAGAATCTTGTTAGTGCATCTATGCTATGTCGAGATGGCTACAAAATTGTTCTAGAGTCGAATAAATGTGTTGTGTCGAAACATGGTTCCTTTGTTGGTAAAGGATATGATTGCGGAGGTTTGTTCCGCTTATCACTGCATGATGTGTGTAATAAAATGGTGAATTATGTTAATATTTTTGATGAGTCGGATTTATGGCATTCACGTTTCTGTCATACAAGTTTTGGCTGTCTTATGCGGTTAGCAAATCTAAATTTAATTCCTAAATTCAATTTGGTCAAAAAGTCTAAGTGCCATGTATGTATTGAATCAAAACAACCCCGCAAGCCTCACAAGGCTGCTGAGGCGAGGAATTTAGCACCTCTAGAACTTGTCCATTCTGATTTGTGCGAAATGAATGGAATTTTGACTAAAGGCGGTAAAAGATACTTCATCACTTTTATAGATGACTCCACCAGGTTTTGCTATGTGTATCTCTTAAAAACAAAAGATGAAGCGTTTAATTATTTTAAGACCTATAAAGCTGAAGTTGAGAATCAACTTGAGAGGAAAATAAAGCGGTTAAGGTCCGATCGAGGTGGAGAATATTTCTCTAATGTTTTCGATGAGTTCTGTGTGGAACATGGTATTGTTCATGAGAGGACACCGCCATTCTCACCACAATCTAATGGGATTGCTGAAAGGAAAAACCGCACTCTAACAGAGTTAGTGAATTCCATGTTGAGTACAGCGGGATTATCCAAGGAATGGTGGGGTGAGGCAATTTTGACAGCATGTCATGTCCTGAACAGAGTCCCAACAAAGAACAAAGAAATCACACCATTTGAGGAATGGGAAAAGAGAAGATTAAATCTCTCATATTTGCGCACTTGGGGTTGCTTGGCTAAAGTAAATGTGCCAATCAACAAAAAGCGTAAACTTGGGCCTAAAACTGTTGATTGTATTTTCCTTGGCTATGCCTTTCACAGCATTGGTTATAGGTTCTTAATTATAAAATCTGAAGTTCCTGATATGTATGTTGATACAATCATGGAATCAAGAGATGCTACATTCTTTGAGAATGAATTTCCAATGAAAAATACACCTAGTGAAACAAGTCATGAGACTATAATTCCCCATGAACACGAACTGTCTATTCCAACAGATCATGCTGAAGATTCTCATGTGCACATCCCTGAGGAGGATGACACTATAGTCACTCGAAAGAGCAAGAGACAGAGGGTTGCAAAATCCTTTGGTGATGACTATTTAGTGTACCTTGTGGAAGACATACCAACCACCATTAGAGAGGCATATTCTTCTCCTGATGCTGACTTGTGGAAGGAAGCAGTAAGGAGTGAGATGGATTCTATTATGTCTAATGGAACTTGAGAGGTCGTTGACCGTCCTTATGGTTGTCAACCTATAGGTTGCAAATGGATTTTCAAGAAAAAGCTTAGGCCTGATGGTACAATTGAGAGGTACAAGGCAAGGCTTGTGGCCAAAGGATATACCCAAAAAGAGGGTGAAGATTTCTTTGACACCTATTCACCAGTTGCTCGATTGACTACAATTCGCACCTTAATTGCCGTGGCTGCCTCTTATGGTCTTATCATTCATCAGATGGATGTTAAGACAGCTTTCCTGAATGGAGAGTTAGAAGAGGAGATCTATATGGATCAGCCAGAAGGGTTCATTGCAGATGGTCAAGAGAACAAGGTGTGTAGGTTGTTAAAATCATTATATGGCCTAAAACAAGCACCTAAGCAATGGCATGAAAGGTTTGATAATACTCTCACATCTTCCGGTTTCTCTGTGAATGAAGCTGACACATGTGTGTATTATCGATATGGTGGGGGTGAAGCTGTTATGCTGTGCCTATATGTTGATGACATCCTGATCTTTGGATCAAATCTCAATGTAATTGAGGAACTAAAGAAACTTCTGTCGAGCAATTTTGAAATGAAAGATTTGGGAGAAGCTAATGTTATTTTAAACATCAAGCTTATTAGAGAAGGTGATGGTGGGGTAACTCTGTTACAATCCCACTATGTGGAAAAGGTACTAAGTCGCTTTGGTTATAGTGACTGTGATCCTGCTCCCACGCCTTATGATCCTAGCGTGCTATTGAGGAAAAATCGAAGAATAGCAAGGGATCAACTAACATACTCTCAGATCATTGGCTCACTCATGTACCTGCGCGAGTGCAACAAGGCCTGACATCTCATATGCTGTGAGTAAGCTGAGCCGGTTTGTGTCAAACCCGGGAGATGATCACTGGCGTGCTCTTGAGAGAGTGTTGCGTTATCTGAAAGGTACTATAACTTATGGTATTCAGTATACTGGATATCCAAAAGTATTGGAAGGCTATTGTGATGCCAACTGGATTTCTGATGCTGATGAGCTTCATGCCACGAGCGGATATGTGTTTCTGCTTGGAGGTGGCGCTGTTTCCTGGAAGTCTTGCAAGCAGACTATCTTAACGAAGTCTACAATGGAAGCAGAACTCGCTGCATTGGACACTGCTGGAGCTGAAGCCGAGTGGCTTCGTGATTTCCTGTTAGATTTACCGGTAGTTGAAAAACCGATACCGGCTATCTCAATGAACTGTGACAACCAGACTGTGATTACAAAGGTCAACAGCTCCAGGAATAACATGAAGTCCACAAGGCATGTTAAAAGAAGATTAAAGACTGTCAGAAAGTTGAAAACCTCCGGAGTTATAACGTTGGACTATGTCCACACGTCGAATAATCTGGCAGATCAATTCACTAAGGGACTGTCACGAAATGTGATAGAAAGTGCATCGAGAGAGATGGGTATGAGACCCACATGAAATCTACTGTAGTGGTAACCTGCTCTATGTGATCGGAGATCCCGTGAAGTAGAGTGGTGAAACAAACTATGAGTAGATTGAGAGGAAAGTTCCCTACGAACCTATCTCTGATGTATATCTTTTTCCTTCTGTAAGGCAGGATGGTATTTACCTTAATGTACTCCGAGAGTCTTATAAAGATGAGATGTTGTCCTACAGAACATCTTTTGAGAAGTACACCTATATGAGTCAGACTGCTGGTCACAGTCTATGGGACCTGGGTTATCCCTAAACACTCATGAAAGGCATAGAAGTGTGACTTATATGCTTCAAACAGCGGGGATGCTTGTTGCAACCTAGTACCGGCAAAGGACTTGAGTGAATCTCACCTCACACAAAACTGTCAATTCAAGGCATAGTCCATTGTTCAGTTGTGACTGAGTGAAACTCTTGTTCTAGGTGGATGTTCAACTTAACAGTCTCCATCGAAACACTGGTATATCAAAGAATTATGATTCTGGAACTATACAGTTACAAACCCTAGAGTTTGGTGGGGATTGTTGGATTTATTATGGGCTAGGCCCATTTATAAATTTAATAAATCAATAACTCTATGGCTTGTAATTATGGGTATTACTATTTGTACCGGATTGGAAGTTAAAAGGACATTGACTCAACTTAAATGATTGGAATTGATCCGTCTAATTTGAGAAGTTGAGAAACGGACAAAGGCGTGCCACACGCGCGCGCGCGCGCCGCCGCCGCCGCCGGCCGGGCCGGGGCGTGGCGTGGCGTGGCGTGGCGTGGCAGGCAGGCAGGCAGGCGGGCGGGCTTGGCGTGGCGTGTTATCTTTTTAATACCCACTAACCACGGGAGTTTCAACTCCAAGCCAGCCTGACTCCTGATCTCCCGACTCCTGTTATTCCGAGGTCTCTCCGTCTTCCCGGCGCACGACTCCGAGGCCTCTCTGATTCCCCTGCGTCTTCCAACTCCAGTTAAAAAGAGATAACAAATTCCGGAACAAAGATTCAGTGGCTCGATAGCTTTCCTCATCTCGTAACTCTGCGAGCACGGAGAAGCGAGAGGGCAGGTGCCTCCGAAGCCCTTGTCGTTCGGGACCTTGCTCGGGGATCGGCAATTAGGTTTTTGGGGAGCGTCTACGCGACTGCCCGAAGAGTCTCCGTCTCCGTACGTCGTCGTCTTCTTCCCGATCGCTGCTGACGTCTTCTTCTTCCTGGAGGAGGAAACACCTTCTTCTCCTACGGCATGTCCAGGGACGTTGCTGGAACTTCGGAATCGCGGATGGGAGGGTATGATCGTTTCATCTCCTTTCTGTTTTACGTTCTACATGTTTCAGCAGTTCATCAGTTTGTTTCATATGTTCAGCCATGTCATTTCATAAAATATCTTATGTCTGTTCCTGCTAGAAATATGCTATGCGTATGTGTTTTCTTCTTACAGCCATGTTGTTCCGTATGTACCTTTATGCTTGTTACAGATATGAGATGTATATCATGCCATCTGTTTCTTTCTGTTATAATTCATGAATCAAGTTCACATATTTTTCATCTTTATATGTTTCACATGATATATGATCTAGCATGTTTTTTCACCATGGATATAATTGATATCATGATTACAATGATTAACAATTCTTTATATGTCATCATCATGATGTTGATTTATGGAATTAAAATGACATGGAAATTGCCTAATATCCTAACAATGCGTGGCCCAGGTGCGAAGTGGATGAGCATGATGGGCGGCAGCGTCCAGGCGAAGGCGAGCAAGTGCGAGGAAGAAGACGATCTTGGACCCCCTCCGCAGCGTCCCGACTCAGCTTACTCCATCACTCCATGGCTTCGTGCAAGCTTTCCTCTTCTCCACGGTGCGCCACGAGTGGTGGGGCAGGAGGGCGGCGGCGGCTCGACGCAAGTATCCTGTTGCGGCACGGCGCAACGCGAATGGCCGGCAGTGGCGCGGCACGAATACTTTTGATTGATAAAATGACTGATTTACCCTTATTCGAAAATAAAATATAAAATGAAAAACAGATCTAGCCTCACATAATTTGGTATTAGCCCCCCATAATTTGATACTATCCTCACCCATTTAGTACCTCTAGGTACTTTTAGTTGGGTACCTCCTATTTTTTCACCGTCTGATCTCGCCTAATGGATGGCTCATGTTTTTTTTCCAACCATTATAAAATTTCTCTTATAGAAAATATATAAACATCTACAATATCAAATAAATACATTGTCAAGATATATTATATGATGTATCTAATGAATATTATTTAACATTATAGGTGTTTGTGCATTTTTTTTATAAAGTTGATCAAAGCTAGATAAGTTTGACTAAGGAAAAAGCTAAAGTACTTTGATTTGTAACGGAGAGAATACCATTATATTGTTGAATAAATTCCAAATCTGTTTTGAATTGAAGTGTTTCAATTCTTTAGAATGATAAAAGCTTCGATGATATATCTAGTCTCAATATCCTTGAATAACCTAAATTGAAGTTTTTGATGAAATAAGCGAAGGACGTTGTTAATCCCCAAGGCTGTAGGACAACGAAACAAAAGAAGAACTTATCTCACTTCCACACAATGCAAAATGAGAGTGCTCATCTCACTTACACGGAATGAAAAAATGAGAGTTGCTATATTTTAAGTGACTGAATTTCTGGACAATAATTTTAGACAACCAACTAGTACTATTAAAAGGATAGACACTTAACAATTTTTTCTACAGTCAAACAATAAAAAATTTATATGCTGTCTAAACAACAAAAAAATAAAGCACCTAAAACATAGGAGAAGTGATGAAAAATATATCTAACACCTCAAAAAATTCAAACAAGCTACTACTCTCCATTTAGGTTCACATTCATGCATGTTTCTTCAAGAAATCAATTGCCACGGCGGCATGGAATGCAGCTCCGACGGGAAGCGCATCCTCATCGATCACAAAGTAGGGGGAGTGAGGTTGCTTTACTGCCACCATTGTGCTTTCATTGCCAACTCCTATGGTGAAGAAGGCACCGGCCATTCTCTGCGCATAGAACCCAAAATCCTCCGTGCCCATCACTTGAGGAGCAACCTTGACGTTATTTGCCCCTAGCAAGCTCTCGGCCACTGCCTTTGCATGAGCATGCATTCTCTCGTCATTGTTCACAGCAGGATAAGGCCGCATCTTCTCCTTCATGAAGTCCACAGAAGCAATACAGTGATGTGCAGAAGACTGTCCTTCTACAATCTTACATGCATAGAAGCACACTTCTCAATTGCAGTAGTAGAGACTATGCTGATATGTTTATACAGGTTCAGGTTTTAGAGGAAGTTAGTTACCTCTTTAATCCTCTTCATGAGATATGATAAACCTTCATCTGAAATGCTCCTCATGGTGCCACCAAAGGTCACAGACTCTGGAATAACATTGAAAGCTTCTCCTCCTTTCACAAAAGTGATAGATACCACCTGGAAGATTATTCAGTAGCAACAAAGAGGCATCAATCTTTCAGCATTTCTACGCAACCCATTCATACACACATAATTTTTTTTTTGCAACGCAGTGTAGTAAGCTTAACATCACTTACTGCGCCATGGAGGGGATCGACTTCACGAGCAACAATCACTACCGGAGATGGCCTCAAAGGCCTATTAACCCTCGGCAAAGGCTTTGCCGAGGGCGGCCCTCGGCAAAGAGCTCTCGGGGAATTTTGAGTCGGCGAAGAGGGTCTTTGCCGAGGGCCCTTTATCGGGCACTCGGCAAAGCCTTTGCCGAGGGCTGGAGCGGCACTCGGCAAAGAAAAGCAGTCGTCACGGCACCGGCGCCTGGGACGGAGTCTTTGCCGAGGGCCGTCTCCGGGGGCCCTCGGCAAAGAATTATTCTTTTTTTTAAAAAAAAATCTTTGCCGAGGGCCTCGGACCATGGCCCTCGGCAAAGAAATGTTGCAGAATTTTTCCAAAAAAATCTTTGCCGAGGGCAATGGGACAGCCCTCGGCAAAGAATTATTCTTTTTTTAAAAAAAAATCTTTGCCGAGGGCTTCCCCGCAGGCCCTCGGCAAAGAAATTTTAATTTTTTTTAAAAAAGTCTTTGCCGAGGGCCTCCAACCATGGCCCTCGGCAAAGAAATGTTCCAGAATTTTCCAATGAATCTTTGCCGAGGGCAATGGGACGGCCCTCGGCAAAGGACCCTTCTTTGCCGAGGGCCTTGGTCATTGCCCTCGGCAAAGAGGCAGAAATTTAAAAAAAAAAATTTGTTTTTTGTATTCCATCGACACAAGCATTTCATATATATACATACATATATATATATATATATATATATATATATATATATATATATATATATATATATATCTCAACCATCACATATATATATCACACAGAACCCATTTTCTCACGATATATCACAACCATAATTGTGAACCACAAATCACAATATATTACAACGACAACCCTACATATAGTTCTATCAAGTACAAGCGTACAAAACTCAGGGGAGAAATAGGGAAGACAAAGTGGGTTCGCAATCACTATCCTGAACTACGTTTTAACTGGCACCATCGGCACCTCAGTAAACAAAAGCAGATAAGAATACCTTGCACAAACTTGAGAGTAATCAATCTTTAAGGCTGCAAAAGAGAAGAGAATGAGACGAATTGAATTAAATGGTACTAAAAACAAAAAATAAGCATGTTCAAGTAAACACAAAGTACAGATCCGATTGATACATCAGATAGATCAGACACAAAATAACCACACCTTACCGCATAAATCTCTATGTAAGCTATGGCCAATCAAAATATTTTCTTTGGATAACATTCTCTTCAGCGATTTCTAAAGAAGGGATATAACTTCCATGAGATAATATTCAGAGAAAATGCTTAGATGTTAAAGACAATATACCTGAACATCAACTAATGATGATGTGACTCCTTCTAAATCCTTCTTTGATACACCAGTGATGTGTGTCCTATAGTCAGTTATAGTCTTCAAGGGGTTTACAAGTATGTCCAACTTAGCCTGGAGAAGAAAAGAGAGAATATGGTGAGACCTTGGAACAAAGATGGAAATCCCTGACATGATTCACTGATTCATAGTCAATAAATGCTAAGGAAATATGTATTGTGTAAGTTTTGACAGAAACTTTATTGAATTCATCTAACATTACAGCAATGTCCATTAATGCACACGATAGTTCCATGAATCTTAACATACTTGTTCTGACTAAATAATCTAGTACCTTGAGCTTGTCATCTACCACGCACACTCTGACCACAGCCTCTGTGCCATCATTGCAAAGGACCATCTCACAGTCAATTGCCAACATAGCACTTGAGCTCATTAAACTAGAGACTTCTCCTATCCGCAGTACTTTCCACTCCTGAAAATACTAGTAATAGCTGGTTATGGATCGGTCTCATTGTTTGTTTCTTTTTTTTATCAATTATGAGACAAACAACGTGGATACAAAAGGTTCATCCATTATGGGGATGAGAGTATAAATCAGTCATTTGTTTTAGAATTTTGACTAGCAAAAAGCATGCCTTTGTGAAGAGTACAATATAAGGTGCAACTCTAGGCAGAGTATTAGCAATCATGAAGATTATTGGACTACACTGTTTAAGAATTCGTCATTAAATCATGAATAGGATATATCAAAGGAAGATCACCAAGGAAACTATACAATCCAAAAAGGGCTTAATCATCATTCGTGGATTAACAGAAGCACAGTAAAGCTCATACCTCCTGGTATGATGGGAAGCAATAGTGTTTTCTGTACTCCGGGTGCTCTGCCGTCAGTTGAACAAGTTTCTGCATTTAGCATGCACATCAATACAATTGTTGATCAACTGATGCTTGACACCCAGGCGTCAGTCCTATTCAATGTAATGCACAAATTCAAATGGCATGATCTAGCATACATATCACCTGCTCGGGAGAAACTTCGTCAGGAAAATCAGTCATATACTGCTGAACGGCACTTCTTTCCTTATGACGCTTCACCAATTTGCCGAAGTACTGGAACCAAAATGTTGCGACGTTTTAACTATCAACACCAGTACTAACCAGTACCAACTACCAAGCCGCTTATAGACTGCAGCAGCTGCCAGTGAAACCAGGCATGCTGAACTGAAGTGTGAAGAAGAAAACAAAAGAGTAGCCAACCTTCTGCAAATCCTTGGAGAAGGTTTGCAGGAAGGCGAGCAGCACATCCCTGGTGCGCTTCCTGGGGTCGCTCAGCGACGCGCCAAACTTCCTGCCGTTCCGGGCCAGGAAATCCTTGCACCCGCCGTCACAGCCTCTCAGGCCGTTCTTCTGCGTGAACCTCACCACCTCGACGAGCACCTGGCGCAGACCAAACGGGTGAGCGAAACGAGGAGGCCAGCCCGGTTCGGGTGCTGCTGGCGTGGCGGGATGCCCCTACCTCTTTCTCGGCGGCGGCGAGCCGCTTGGCCATCGGACGACTGCGCGGAGACGAAAAGCAGCGGGTGCAGCGGGGGACGGAGGCAGTAGTATCCGCGAGTGGTTGCTGTGGACCTGCGGTCGGCGTTCGCGTCGGCGTCGGCGGCGGCGGTGGTCGCGTGGCGGGCGGCTCGGGAAGGCCGGCGCGCGGGGGCGAGAAGGCCGGCGCGGGGGGCCGCCGGAGGGCCGGCCGGGGCGGCCGAGCTCCCCTTGCTCGACCGAGACGGGGAGGGGAGGCAGGGCGCGCCCCCGGGGCGGCTCTGGGGCGGCGTCGGCGGGGCGGCGTCGGCGGGGCGGCGCGGAGGTCGGGCGGCGGGGCGCGGGGCGGCGGCGGGGCGAGCAGCGGCGACGGCGCGCAGCAGCTGCGTATGAAATGTGGGCGGGGATTTTGGGCCAGGCCGCTGGCCGATTTAGGGTTGAGCCCTTTGCCGAGGGCCCAGATCCAGGGCCCTCGGCAAAGATTTTTTTATTTTTTTTAAATATTCTTTGCCGAGGGTCATTGGCCAGGCCCTCGACAAAGACCCCCTTTGCCGAGGGCCAGGCTAACCCTCGGCAAAGAGAATTTTGTTTTTTTGTTTTTTTTAATCCAGTTTTTTTGTGGTGCTATAATACATTATTTAAAACTCAATTTTAAAATTTGGGCCAAATTTGACTTTTTTTTATATCTTTCCCTAATTTATTTCTTTTCGTTGATTTTTTTCGAATATTTCAAATTTGAACTGCAGGTGGATGGAATAATGCAATTTAGTGATTCGAAAAATGATATTCATGGTATTTGGTGTATGTTGAGTCCCTATCCACGAACTCACATCAAATTTCGGGCATCTTCTTCACGTAACATGACGAGGAACTTGTCGGAAAAGTGTTTTTAAATTATATAAGATCCATATGAAGTCCGAAAATCATTAAACTTGTCGAGGTGTCATGTTATTGCATGTGTAGGGTGTGGTAAAAATTTGAGAAGGTTTCGAGCAAGTTGTGACGTCGGATGCCTAAAACCCAGACATCTCCGCATGTGATCACATGTGGATATGTCTGGGTTTTAGGCATCTGACGTCACAACTTGCTCGAAACCTTCTCAATTTTTTACCACAGCCTACACATGCGATAACATGACACCTCGACAAGGTTTCGTGATTTTTGGACTTCGTATGGATTTTATATAATTTAAAAACACTTTTCCGACAAGTTCCTCGTCATGTTACGTGAAGAAGATGCCCGAAATTTGATGCGAGTTCGTGGATAGGGACTCAACATACACCAAATACCATGAATATCATTTTTCGAATCACTAAATTGCATTATTCCATCCACCTGCAGTTCAAATTTGAAATATTCGAAAAAAATCAACGAAAAGAAATAAATTAGGGAAATATATCAAAAAAAAGTCAAATTTGGCCCAAATTTTAAAATTGAGTTTTAAATAATGTATTATAGCACCACAAAAAACTGGGTTCAAAAAAACAAAAAAAAAACAAAATCTCTTTGCCGAGGGTCTAGCCTGGCCCTCGGCAAAGGGGGTCTTTGCCGAGGGCCTGTCCAATGGCCCTCGGCAAAGAATATTTAAAAAAAAATAAAAAATCTTTGCCGAGGGCCTGGCCAATGGCCCTCGGCAAAGAATATTTAAAAAATAATAAAAAATCTTTGCCGAGTGCCTGACGGCGGGCACTCGGCAAAGAATGACGCCAGTGGCCGCCGTGACCCATCCGGCCATTTTGCCGAGGGCCTTTTGTTTGCCGAGGGCCAGGCCCTCGGCAAAGGCTTCTTTGCCGAGGGCCTATCTTTGCCGAGGGCTCCTGGGGCTGGCCCTCGGCAAAGACCCCTTTGCCGAGTGCCCGAGATCTGGCCCTCGGCAAAGCCAAAAGCCCTCGGCAAAGAGGCCGTCTCCAGTAGTGAATTTGCTGAAGATTGAGGATTGCAGTGGACGCAACCACAACAGGATCAATGGATTGATGGGGCATTGCAGCATGACCACCTTTCCCATGAATGGTTGCCAAGAATCGACCTGCTGTTGCAGTGACGGGTCCTGGTTTAGATGCAACAACACCTACTGGAAGTGCTGGGTCCACATACAAGCCAAATATGGCTGACGCGTCGTCTAGGGCACCTTCTTGCAAGACATAGTAGGCTCCTCCATAGCCCTCCTCTGATGGTTGGAACACAAGTTTTACAATACCCTAATGAACAAAATAATTGTAACCACATGAGTTGTGAGCATGGAATGCAAAACAAAATTATCTATTGAAAGCAAGCCCCTAGAAGAAAAAAAAAACATATATAACTACACTGACGGTTCTTTCTTGATAGTAAAGGTCATCAATTCGCTGATGGCCTGTGATATTTCAAAAATTCAGATTATATATTTCAATTGCAGATATAGTACCTTCAAGTCACCCTTCCGATCTTGAAGTAGCTTAGCAGCTCCTAGGAGCATTGTGGTGTGCGCATCATGTCCACAAGCATGCATTTTCCCACTTTCTTGGCTCTTGTATGCCCAATCTACCATTTCCTGCAAAAAGACAAATAATACCAATTTAACTACTGAGCATTGTTGTTAGCACTACAGGGGTACATTGAAAATATGGCACTGACTAGCCAGGACCACATCCAATTCATGATTGTGGTGCAAAGAATACCAAATGGTGAAGCTATTTTTTTCCTCTTAACTTGCTGGCAAACTATACATTACGTTGGCATTTGTGTTGCTTTCACTCCCTCACAATTTCTTCTAACATGTTCCTTATTCATTCCAGGATTTAAATGACAAAACAGTATACTTGAAAATAATCCTGTTCAGAGTTGATGCATTTAGTTGTGTGAAAATTGGGTATGGACGTATGGTGTTCTATCTGATACACAATTGGTAAAATCTTAGTGAACAAATAATCCTATAGAGATAATGTGATAGATATATACCTCAAGTGCCAAAAAGGAAAAGGTAAGTGGAAATTACTAGTGGTTAGATAACAAACTTTCATATGACTTATTATCAATTATCAACAAAGCTGGCTATAACTTCTATAATCTTTTTCTCTCGAAAACAACTTCTATAATCTTGGCGGCCGGACATGTCCACGTTAACCAAACACTGAAGAGATGCTTCATGGTTGTACACAATAATATTGAACTTCATGTTACATCCTCCCCAGAAATAACTTGCGTTATTTTGTTATTGATTAAAAAGTTCATAAGTCCCTCGCTGCTGGCTTCTCCATGGAACCAACTTTTATCGATCATTATGCCCGATCCTATTTCATGAAAATAATGCATCATCTTGTACAAAGTTTGACTGAAACTCAAATTAATCTCTCTTCTTGGAGAGAATTAGATCGAAGTTCTTTTTTTAATTTATTTTTGGAGAATTAGAAACCACGGAAGTATAAACAATTCTTTCTCTAGCTATGTCCATACATACCTGTATGGGGAGCGCGTCCATGTCAGCCCGGAGCGCGACCGTGGGCCCGGCGCCGCCGCCGCCAGCAATGGTGGCCGCAACTCCGGTCTCGGCGACGGGCCACGTGTAGGGCACGCCGATCGCGTCGAGCTCGGCGCGCACGAGCTCGCTGGTGCGGTGCTCCTGGAACGCCAGCTCGGGCCGCTGGTGGATGCGGCGCCGCACGCCGCGGAGCCACGCGGAGAACCCGTGCCCGCGCGCCTCGCCGAGGTTGTTGTTCTCCGACGACGGCTCCGACCGACGACAGGCACAAGGGGAGTACTGGTGCTAGGTACAGGGTGAGGAGGAGAGCAGAGTCGGCGGCCATGGCATGGCACGTATGAGATGGATCAATTTTCAAGTGGTAATGGTCGCTTTGAGTCTGCATGCAATGTGCATGCTGTGACTTGGCTTTATTTTCCTTCCGTTTGATGTTCGTTGGCCGATCCGATTACAAAGGGATAGATATATATGTGTATGTACTGAGTTAGTCAGTACCTTGATGACTCTTAATATCTCGATCATTTGACAAACAGTACGCATACATCTACAAAGCTTTTTGCATACGCCAATATTTTGTCACGAAGGACAGGGCCGGGCCATGCATCCTATTCTATCCTATGCTTTTGTAAAGTAAAACCCCTCTAGCAATTTTTCTTGACATATAAGGTGTCCACCTCAGCAGTCCACTATCACTTGCAACTAAAGTTCACTAGCACAAGCAATTATGATATCCACGTCAGCGAGACACACACTACTAGAGAACAGACTTTAGAACGATGTCCCAATTTGGCGTTAGCTTCGGCATTTTTTGCCCTCGGGACTAAAGGACCCTTTAGTCCCGGTTGGTAATACCAACCGGGACTAAAGGTCCCTGCCCAACGGTCGTCCGGGGGGCAGAGATCTTTAGTCCCGGCTGGTATTACCAACCGGGACTAAAGGATCCCGGTTGGTAATACCAGCCGGGACTAAAGTTTTTAGTCCCGATTTGGGTGATGCCCCGAGAATAAATATTAATCTTTAGTCCCGGTTTGGCCCCATAACCGGGACTAATTATCTCGGCCTATACACCGGCTCATTTCTTCCTCCCCGAGCCCGAGCCATTCTATTCAAACTCACTGCCTCTGTTCTTCAGCTTGCTGTTGTTCTTGCTCTCTCCCCCTCTATTGGTGTTGCTCTTCGATTTTGGAGGTAACAAACTTAATCCTCTTATGTTTTATCAGTAGCTTATCTCATTTTGCGATGTAGATGCATATGTAACTTTATATGTTGGACTTTATTATGATTTTATATGTCATTTTTAGCTCAAAATCACATGATGATTTGCATATATGTTTGGATAAACAAAAGTTAAATTAGTTCATCAAAATCACGCCTCGCTCGTCCTCGCTGGAGCACGCGCCATCCTCGTCCCCGGCGGCTTACGTGATCTTAGAATTAATTTTTTCATGAAATGAAAAACTTGGAAAATAGTTAGAAAATTATAGAAAATCCATACTAGTTGAACTTGCGGACCGTGTTCAGCTCGGCGAGCATGTTCTCTGCCGAGCGGTAACGGACGTCAAGGAGGAGCTTTGATTCTACGAGGGAGAGCGGCAACGGTCGTGGAAGACCGTGTTCCCTTCCTCGTAGAATCGGAGCTCTTCCTTGGCCAAGTACGGTGCCGTCCAGTGGAAAAATGCTCGTCGAGATGATCACGTAAGCAAGGTCAACTAGTACGGATGGTTATTTATTGAAACATGTTTTTGAGCTATAATTTGATGGATATTTGATAACTTTAGACCTACAAATGTCATCTACAAATGTTACTATCCTCGGCAACCTAAACGCCCGCGAGCTCGCCGATATCGAGCAGGTCACTTAGAATTATTTTTTCCATGAAATGAAATACTTAGAAATCATGCCTTTTATTTTTTAGAATTAAATTTTCCATGAAATGAAAAACTTAGAAAATAGTTAGAAAATTATAGAAAATCCGTACTAGTTGAACTTGCGGACCGTGTTCATTTCGGCGAGCATGTTCTCTGCCGAACGGTAACGGACGTCAAGGAGGAGCTTTGATTCTATGAGGGATAGCGGCAACGGTCGTGGAAGACCGTGTTGCCTTCCTCGTAGAATCGGAGCTCTTCCTTGGCCAAGTACGGTGCCGTCCGGTGGAGAAATGTTCGCCGAGATGATCACGTAAGCAAGGTCAACTAGTACGGATGGTTATTTATTGAAACATGTTTTTGAGCTATGTGATTTCTATGTCATTTTTAGCTCAAAATCACATGATGATTTACAATAGTAAAATCACTTGATAGTTTGGTATTTTACTATTATACATAGTACATATTTCATGGTTTAGTTAGATAAATAAATAATTTTAGTTTTGTTTAAATATATTATTTTAGAAAATGTGAAATTTACACTAGTTTGCAAAAATAAGTATAGAAAGTAGATGACAACTGGTACCGGATCCTCGGCCTCTCGTTCGGTTGCGAAATGACTGATGCCAGAACTCCCTCTCATTATCTGCGGCAAGTGTAAGCAGAAGATTGTGATGGAGTACCGAGTCAAGAGACAGGGACCCAACAAGGGTCGTGTTTTCTACAAGTGCCCGGATCGCGATGTGAGTTTCTTACGCATTTGATTATTATGGCTAATTGACCTGCTTTTCTTGAATATTTTTGACTAAATATTTTTTGGCTTTAATTTCAGTGGGAGGGCAATGGATGCGATGGTTGGTACTGGGAGGAAGATTATGCTATATACGTGCAGAATTCGGGTGCGCTTGAGGTAGCGGCTGATGATGATGAGGCAGTGAGCCAGCATGAGAAGCTTATTGATATTCAACAGAAGAATGATTTGTCTGTTTTAGTTGCGTATGGTCACGAAATAATTATGTTACTGAAGTGCATTGTAGTTTTAGTTTGTTTAGTGATAGTTGGGATTGCTTACGTTGTAGCCAGGCTTAGTTAATTAATCAACCATGTGTGTGTCATCTATGTTGTGTAATAAAATACTTAATTATGTTCAAGGTTTTTATAATTTGTCGTGTAATGCAGATTATGTCACACCATTGGATGTACAATGCCGATCGCCGCTCCCAAGACTTTATTGAGGGCGTGCACTATTTCTTAGGTGTGGCCGAGGCAAATAAGCGGGATGGTTTCATGTGCTGTCCATGTGCCATATATAAGAATTTAAAGGAATATTCAAGCTCAATGAGTCTTCATTCACATTTGCTTAAGTCAAGTTTCATGTCAAACTATATATGTTGGACTAAGCATGGAGAAAGCGGGGTCATGATGGAAGAAGGTGAAGGGGAAGATTTAGACATTGATGACATTATTGCTCAGTATGGTGCCTTTGATGATACTACAATGGGGAGAGATGAAGAAGAGGTAGCGGCAGAAGATGATCTCGGTGATGCTCTTGGCGATGCCATTCGTGATGCACAACAAGAATGCGAAAGTGAAAAAGAGAAAGTTAAGTTCGAGTGCATGCTTGAGGATCATAGGAAGTTGCTATACCCGACGGCCGAAGAGGGGCAAAGAGGGGCAAAAAAAGCTGGGTACAACACTGGAATTGCTACAGTGGAAGGCAAAGAATGGTGTATCCGACAAGGCATTTGGGAATTTATTGAACCTCATAAAGAAGATGCTTCCGAAGCCAAATGAATTGCCCACCACTACGTACGAAGCAAAAAAGGTTGTCTGCCCTTTGGGATTAAAAATCCAGAAGATACATGCATGTCCTAATGACTGCATCCTCTACCATGGCAATGAATACGAGAATTTGGATGAATGCCCGGTATGTAAAGCAGCGCGGTATAAGATCAGGCGCGATGATCCTGGTGACGTCGAGGGTGAACAACGTCCTAGAAAGAAAATCTCTGCCAAGGTTATATGGTATGCTCCTATAATACCACGCTTAAAATGTTTGTTCAGAAATAAAGACCATGCAAAGTTATTGCGGTGGCATAAAGAAGACCGTAAGGTAGACAATATGCTGAGACACCCAGCTGATGGGTCCCAGTGGAGAGCGATAGACAGGGAATTTCCAGAGTTTGCAAATGAGGCTAGAAACTTAAGGTTCGCCTTAAGTACAGATGGTATGAATCCTTTTGGGGAGCAGAGCACTAGTCATAGCACTTGGCCAGTTACTCTATGTATCTACAACCTTCCTCCATGGTTATGCATGAAGCGGAAGTTCATTATGATGCCGATCCTCATTCAAGGTCCGAGGCAACCTGGCAACGACATTGATGTCTATCTAAAGCCATTAGTTGAAGAACTTCTAGTTTTATGGAACAAACCAGGTGTACATGTCTGGGATGAGTACAAACAAGAACACTTTGACCTATGAGCAATGTTGTTCGTAACAATCAATGATTGACCTGCTTTAAGTAATCTTTCAGGTCAGACAAACAAATGATATAATGCATGCACACATTGTTTTGATGACCTTGACATTATATATTTGAAAAGATGTCGAAAGGTCGTGTACCTTGGCCATCGTCGATTCCTTCCTTTGAATCACCAAGTAAGAAAGAAAGGTAAGCATTTTAAAGGTAAGCCAGACCACCGGAAGAAGCCTCATAACCGAACCGGGGAAGATGTACTCGCAATGGTCAAGGATGTGAAAGTAGTATTTAGAAAGGGACAAGGCAGCGAATCTGTTCCCAAAGATGCTAAGGGACACGCACCCATGTGAAAGAAGAAGTCCATCTTTTGGGAGCTACCCTATTGGCAAGTCCTAGAGGTCCGCAACGCAATCGACGTGATGCACCTGACAAAGAATCTTTGTGTGAACCTGTTAGGATTCATGGGTGTGTACGGGAAGCCAAAGGATTCACTTGAAGCATGCCAGGACTTGCAGGGCATGAAAGAATGAGACAACCTTCATCCAGAGAAGACAAATGATGAACGTCATTACTTAAGTCCTGCTAGCTACACGCTTAGCAAAGAAAAGAGGGACAGCATGTTCGAATGTCTAAGCAGCATCAAGGTCCCATTGGGATTCTCCTCCAATATAAAGGGTATAATAAATGTGCCAGAGAAGAAATTCCTAAACTTAAAGTCCCACAACTGCCACGTGCTTATGACGCAATTGCTTCCAGTTGCTTTAAGAGGAATTCTACATCCACATGTATGTCTAGCCACCGTAAAGCTATGTGCATTCCTCAATGCAATTTCTCAGAAGGCAATCAATCCAGTGGAACTAGCTACTCTACAGAATGATGTGGTTCAATGTCTTATCAGCTTTGAGTTGGTGTTCCCTCCATCCTTCTTTAATATCATGACACACCTCCTAGTTCATTTGGTGAAGGAGATTAGTATTCTTGGACCTGTGTTCTTACATAACATGTTCCCCTTCGAGAGGTTTATGGGAGTCTTGAAGAAATATGTGAAAGTTCGTTCTAAGCCTGAAGGAAGCATCACCCAGGGATATGGAACAGAGGAGGTCATTGAGTTCTGTGTTGACTTTATTCCTGACCTTGCCCCGATTGGCGTTCCCGAATCGCGACCCGAGGGGAGACTCAGTGGTAAAGGAACTTTAGGGAAGAAAACATATATTGGCATGGAAGACGATTATTTCAATAAAGCACACTACACAGTTCTTCAGAACTCATCATTGGTGCATCCGTACATCGAGATACATAAGGAGTTCTTACGATCCAAGTTTCCAGGGAAGACTGAAGCTTGAATTAGGCGTCAGCACATGGAAAGTTTCAGTGGTTGGTTGCGAAAAGAATGTCAAGGCGATGACAATATTGATGAGCAACTGTATTTGTTGGCTAGGCAACCATCATGGCATATCCTCACGTACCAAGGGTACGAGATAAATAGGAATACATTTTACACAGTTGCCCAAGATAAAAGGAGCACCAATCAAAATAGTGGTGTTCGCATAGATGGCACAGATCCAAATGGGAATATACAAACATATTATGGCCGCATAGAAGATATATGGGAACTAGACTACGCATCTAATTTTAAAGTCCCTTTGTTTCGGTGCCAATGGGTGAAGCTGATCAGAGGAGGGGTAACAGTCGACAAAGAGTATGGAATGACAACAGTGGACCTCAACAATATTGGGTACAAAGACGAACCATTCGTCCTTGCTGCCGATGTGAGTCAGATGTTCTATGTGAAAGACATGTCTACAAAATCAAAGAGAGGAAAAAACGAAGACATCAACTCAATGATCAATGAGCCAAAGTGTCACATAGTTCTTTCTGGGAAAATAAATATAGTGGGAATTGAAGACAAGTCAGACATGTCAGAAGATTATGAAAGAAATGTCCGAATTCCACCCTTTATAGTGAAGAAAGATCCAAGCATCATGTTAAATGATGAAGACACTCCATGGTTACGATAAGATCATAACCAAGGGTCATACGTCAAGAAGAAATTCACTGTTGTGCCCGCATGATACAACGATGCACTGTTGTGACATAGTATTAGAAAGTCTATATGAGATTCAAGAATTTGTGACTAGTGTTTGATAAAACTTTCTCAAATGGGAAAATGAGCTATGTAACAATTGTAGATCTTGTTGAGATGATCAAACTTGGTATTCAGAGTTTTTTCATCTGAGGTCATTTAGTGTCTCATTTGAGCAAGTTTGACCAAGTCAAATTTGGTCAAATGAAAAAAACAACACTTTGACTCTAGTATTATGAACTATAAATGACTTAAAATTGAAAAGTTTTGAATACCAAGTTTGTTAAAATCATCAAGATATACAATTGTTGTTTTGGCCAACTTTCCATTTGAGATAGTTTGGACGGTTCAAATTTGTGATTTTTAAATTTCGACGCCTACAAACTAGTTTTTGGAACCCTAGATTGTCTCAAATGAAAACGTTTTGAATACCAAGTTTGTTCAGATCATCAAGATATACAATCCTTATATAGGCCATTTTTTTATTTGAGAAAGTTTGAACAAAATGTAGTTTAAATTTCACAAGTGTGAGACATAGTTTTAGAAAGTCTATATGAGATTCAAGAATTTATGACTAGTGTTTGATAAAACTTTCTCAAATAGGAAAATGAGCTATGTAACAATTGTAGATCTTGCTGAGATGATCAAACTTGGTATTCAGAGTGTTTTCATCTGAGGTCATTTAGTGTCTCATTTGAGCAAGTTTGACCAAGTCAAATTTTGTCAAATGAAAAAACAACACTTTGACTCTAGTATTATGAACTCTAAATGACTTCAAATTAAAAAGTTTTGAATACCAAGTTTGTTAAAATCATCAAGATATACAATTGTTGTTTTGGTCAACTTTCCATTTGAGATAGTTTGGATGGTTCAAATTTGTGATTTTTAAATTTTGACGCCTACAAACTAGTTTTCGGAACCCTAGATTGTCTCAAATTGAAAAGTTTTGAATACCAAGTTTGTTCAGATCATCAAGATATACAATCCTTATATAGGCCATTTTTTCATTTGAGAAAGTTTGAACAAAATGTAGTTTAAATTTCACAAGTGTGTGACATAGTTTTAGAAAGTCTGAGATTCAAGAATTTGTGACTAGTGTTTGATAAAACTTTCTCAAATGGGAAAATGAGCTATGTAACAATTGTAGATCTTGCTGAGATGATCAAACTTCGTATTCAGAGTTTTTTCATCTGAGGTCATTTAGTGTCTCATTTGAGTAAGTTTGACTAAGTCAAATTTGGTCAAATGAAAAAACAACACTTTGGCGGGCTGCAAAAATTTCAGGCCTTCAGTCCCGACCCAGGCCAGGAACCGGGACTAAAGGGTGGGCGGAATTGTCCGCCCAAAAATACCTTTAGTCCCGGCTGGTAACACCAACCGGGACTAAAGATCCTTTAGTCCCGGCTGGTAAGCCGAGCCGGGACTAAAGGGTTGAACCTTTAGTCCCAGTTCGACTTACCAGCCGGGACTAAAGGCGGTTGGTGTTACCAGCCGGGACTAAAGGGTCCCGGCCTATATATATCGAACGGTTCCTCTGTTCATCTTCTACTTTTTGATCTACAACGTCGATCTCGTCGTCTCTGCCGCGCCCGGCCGCGTCGAGCTCTGCCGTGCCGCCGCCGTCGTCTACCCCCGCCCGGCCTCGTCGTTGAGCCCCGCCCGGCGGCCGTCGAGATCGTCTCCGCCGTACGTCGTCCTCGCGCGGCTCAGCTCGGCCCCGTGGCCGGCCAGCACGCCCGGCCGCCATGGCCATCCGCCCCTAGCCTGTTGCTAGCGCTAGGCCATATTTTTTTAGATACTTTTTAGATAGTTTTTTAGGTAGTGTTTGATATATATGTTAGATTAAAATGTATTAAAATTTAATTAGTAGTTTATTCATAGATAGTTTTTTAGATACTTTTTTAGATAGTTTTTTATTATAGTTTTTGATATATTTAGTAATTATTATTCTATCTCTCTCTATATATGTGTTAGATTTAATTTTGATTTAGTAATTCTATCTATGTATATATGTTAGGTTTAATTAGATTTAGTAATTAATTCTATCTAGAGATTCTATATGTATACACATATATGTACTTAATTATTTCTATGTGTATATATACATGTACTTAATTATTTCCATGTGTTGAGAGAGAGAGAAAATTGTATCTAGAGAGACATTCTATTGGTTATCACATGCATATCTAGAGATATATACATATGCACTTATTCTATGTGTTGAGAGAGAGAGAAAAAATTATATCATTCTATGTGTATATATACATGTACTTATTTCCATGTTTTTGGATCAAAAGTGTTTTTTATTCGATTCCAAAGCCTATACCTTATTATTGTTTATCCTTATGAAATATTATGTGTTATTATATTTAATTGGATTTAGTAATTCTATATGTGTTATCACATGTACTTATGTTATGTGCCATAGTAATTCTATCTATGTATTATCTTGAAGATACAAATGGCTGCTCTGGATGATAACTTGAATGATGACATAATGGCGAATATTATCAACGCCGACACCAATGTGGATGTAGATGACACGAGTCAGTACTTTGCTGATTATGAGGATATCCTGAATATCCTGGTGGTTGAAGATCAACAAATTGTCGCGCAAGAAAATACTGGCGAGGTATATTCGATTATCTATCATCTCTTATAGATGCATGCGTACGTATATTTGTTGTTAATCGTTGTGTTTCTACTCATGTAGCCAGTCTCTGGATCTACATCAACCACCGGCAAGAGTAGGAAAGTTCGAGGGCCAAAAAAGCCATTAGAGGGCCGTTTCATAATATCAGAATTCGACACCGACACCGGCAAACCATTGGGACCACATGCTCAGACATATGTCAATCAATGTGGGTTCATTGTAAGGGATAGGATCCCAGTTAGTGCTCGTGAATGGAAGCAAAAGATATCCACTCCTAATGTTAGTTTTGTATCTGATCGTGAAGAACCTAGCTTGGAGAGATATCACTCAGCATTTCACATTACAAGCAGATGATGCTTTGAAGGAGCTAGTGAGGGATTGGACAATGAAGAAGATGGCAACATTGTTCCAGAGTTGGAAGAAGACATTATATAAAAAGTTTATCTTGAAGAATGAAACGCCGAATTTCAATGCTAAGGCGTTTGTCAAGTTGGAGTCCCATTGGGATGACTTCGTACAATACAAGACATCTCAAGAGAGTGAGGAACGTGTGATGAGGAATTAGCAGAATGCCCGACAGGAGCAATACCATCATCGCATGGGATCAGGTGGTTATAAGAGTGCTATTCCCAAGTGGCAGAACCTAGAAGCAGATATTACTACCAAGGGAATCATACCTGAAACAATAGAGAAGAACTGGCCTCAACGCACGAAGAATTGGTTCTACGCTCATGGGGGAAGCCTAGACCCAGACACTGGCAAGCTAATTTTCGGCCAAAAAATTGAGAGAGCAACACAGAGACTAGCTCGTGCTAGGGAAGAAACTAATAGTGGTGTTTTCAAGCCCAACAGAGAAAAGGATGAATTGACATATGCCCTAGAGAATCCCGAACACTGTGGTCGAACAAGAGGCTATGGGGTGGTTCCGTGGCTACAAGCATTCCCAGCAGACAAGGATACCTATAGAAGCCACCAGAGAAAGAAGGATGAGGAGGCAGACCAAATCTGTGTATTGGAGCAATTTGTTAATGAGTCACGACAAGCATTGCTTGAATCACGTGAACGAGAAAAATCTCTTGAGGCAAGAATGCAGGAGGAGATCAAGAGGCAAGTGCAGCTAGCAATGAGTCAAATGCAATCACAATCAACGCCGGGAGTCACCATTAGCCCCGTTGGTCAGATGAAAAGTAGTTGTGCTTCTATGGAGCTGCTAGTTATTCAAGGTGACGCTAGGTTGCGCTTCCCTGTTGATGACATTACTGAGCCTCTAACAACATGTGAGTTGCACATTCTAGATGGTAATAATGCATCAATCATGGTGGCTGTCGGGGTTGTATCTCTAATAGACCGAACGAAGACACCAAGAATCCATGGGTCAGTTATTCAACCTGGATATGCTAGCGTCTCGGTCGATAGAGTGCTTAAAGGTTACAGCAATGTTCCTCTTGACATTGAAGGCGGTGATGGGGAGAAGACACTAGGAGAAGCAGAGAAGACATTTATTCAATGGCGCAAATGCTTCATCATCATTCCTGGGGTGCCACCGCTTCCCCTACCTCACCCTAGGTATGAATGAAAGTGAATGAAATATTATTTTCCATTAATTTTATATTGGCTTCAAAAATAATTGACCCACAACTTGTTTTTGTAGCAGGGTCTCCCCCCAGCCTAGCCCAATCATTCATTCCCCATCTCATCACAGTGTCGCGGGGGGCGAGATGACTTCATCCCCATGGCGATCTCCAACTCCTACACCGGCCCCATCGCCTCCACAACGATCTCCAACTCCTACACCGGCTCCACCGCCTCCACAACGATCTCCAACGCCTCCACGCCGGACTCCAACACCGGCCTCATCGCCTCCACGCCGGTCTCCAACACCGCCCCCACCCCCACCATAGCTACGCACTACAAAGACGTCTAAGGTCCCGGCGGCAAAGAAGACCCCAAAAAAAGAGTTATTTCTCAAGAAATACTTCCTGAAAAGACTGATGAGCAAATAGCAGCTAAAGAAGACAAAAAAGTGAAAGATTTTTTTATAGATATCCAAAAGCAGAGACAAGTGAAGCTTAAGGAGAAGTCGTACATTTACATACCACGAGATCAGCTGAGGCAGAAGGTCGAAGCTCATAAGAAAAAGATGCTTGAAGTTCGTAATCCTCCGCCACTATCAGACTATGACCGCTCCCTCGTGAAGTCACATGATGCACATAAGAAAAGGAAAAGAGCATCAGGGAAGGATGTCCCACAGCTCGGACAACAGAAGCAACCAATGCAAAATCTTGTTGTTGCTAATGAATATGGTTCCAACATAGAAGTCTATCGACCAGATAACTCTGGAGAAGTGTTGGTTCAAGACCTTAATGCTTTTTTTAAACAAACTAGTTTAACCTTGGATCAAGTGACGGGCAAAGCTCCAATCTAGAACCTGGAAGTTGATACCTAGAAGACTTATAAATTTGGCAAAAGTCTGTACAACCCTGTGGCTCTGAATGAATTGGGTACGCAAATGTACTTGCTCAACAAGTGGTACATGCAGGCGTGCGGCAGGGGTGAGCAGTGGATCTTTGTCAGATTTAGAGACCATCATTACTTCCGTGGCGATGACATCTTACATATTAGTTTCGAAGAATTGCATCAACTATACCACTTGGACGCTCTGGACAAATCAATCATTAGCTCCTTTTGTTTGTAAGTGATTTTTACTTTTATTTAATAAACTCACTTCCATGCGTACGTGTATATAATTATCCTCACATGTAACTTATATTTATATATAGATTCTAGATGTCAGAGCTCCAAAGAATACAAGACACCAATGTTGGCTTCATTGATCCTTATATCGTATTCAAAACTGATATTATTGTCAAGGAGCACTGGGTATCTGAAGCACAGATGAATATCATGAAGTTCTTCGTGAAGCAGCATGACAAGACAACAATACTTTTCCCGTACAACTTTGAGTAAGTGTTAATAATAATGTAGTCTACATATTTTATGTAATATCAATACAACTTATATGCATGTACGTGTGTGTATAAACCAATGCAGGTTTCACTGGATACTCATTGTCATTGAGTTAAACTCAAGTCAGTTAGTAATCTTGGACTCATTGAGAAAAGAGCGAGCACTATACCAAGATATGATAGACATTATCCAGGGGTAATTTCGATCTCTCGCGCACAACAATTATTGAATAGACTTTGCCATAATTTATTAATGATCAAACATTATTGGTCGCATAGGGTTTGGAAAGAGTTTATTCGGCAACACCGCAAGGATTGCAAGGCACCACTTAATGTAGTTGAAATACCAGTAAGTTGTACTATATATACTTCCTGTGGTAGAACCTCCTAAGGAATCGGGCCCACATGCACCTATCGTTGTCTTAACAGACCTCAGATAGCGTACACGAGTTCCCAACAACTCAACAGGTCTGTCGGGTATCCTCGGGAAACCCGAATCATCCATGATTCTCTTTTCAAACAGGATTCCAATCACATTCATTGCAGATTACAACAGTTTATTCAAATATATACCAGAGTAAAAGATAGCGGAAGTCTTAAGATAACATAATTACAAACCAGTTGTTTTCAAACTTACAATACCATAAGTGTCATACAACCATAGTAGCGGGATAATATTACATTAGCTTTATTTATCATACAAACTAGTGCCTTGTCCAAAGGCCATTCATCACTCCTCATCGTCATTGACTTCAAACACAGACATGCAGCAGGGACCAAAACAAGCCTGCGCATGTGACTCACCTGCAACAAGGGTTAACAAACCCTAAGTACAAAGGTACTCAACAAGACTAACCCGACGTAACAGGGTGTAAGACTTTAGAGATGCAGGGGTTTAGGGCAAGGTAAGGATGTAGCAAGATTCAAAAGTTCTTTGCCAAAAGCTTACTATTCTTCATTCTATTTTCAAGTTTTACCACTAGTCCTTGTTGTTCATTATCTCAACTAAATATACATTTCCCATATTCCATTCCTTCTCATTCCATTCTTTTTCTCATATTTTAGTAATTCACCAGTCCTACATTGCTTCTGTAATGAATCGAGTCTCCATATCCGTGGAGCACCGGCAATTCGAATTGATTCAAGTCCCAGCTGGGGATTCCTTATCACACGACATATGTAGAACTTAATCTTGCATATATCAACCTCGCTACCGGATCCTCCTATACTAAGCCGTCTCCACGCCACCCGAGAGCACAGCACACCTCAAATCCGGCCACATTCTAGCCACGAGGGTACACGCTACTCCCGCCATCTCTCCACTCCCAGTGCGTGGGCATTCGTCTTAGTATCGGATTAGCCGAAGTAGGCTTACCGGAGTATGTGACTAGTACTACAAAGTGTCTCATTCAGAAGATCCACAATGAGTGGCCTTTAAGCGACATAGCCGGCAACATTACCCAACATTCAAGATAAGTCACCCGACTAGTCTCTAGTTCATTCAACCTTCTTTCTTTCTTTGGCCAGTATAACATCTTTGATTGTATCAAAACTTTTACTTTGAAAGCCTACTATAAAGCATACTAAGCATTCTACGCCTTTGTAAATAAAAACATCTTCAAGGATGGTAAACAGGTAACAAGGTAGGTAATGCATCAAGTAGGTAACATTTGAATTAAACAACTTAATGCAATAAGTAACATAGGTGATAAACTTTTCAAAGTAAACAAGGTAATGGCTTAATGCTTAAACCGGGGCTTGCCTTCGTTGACGATCTCAGGTTCCGGGTCAGTACCACAATTATCGAATCCCGTGACAACCGGGGATTCTTCCAGAACTTGCTCAACTAGAATCGTTTCGTTCTCGGGTTCTACACGAAATGATAACATATGCTTTAACATGATGATAATGTAAACATGATGCTTTCACGGTACATGAAATGTAAAAACACCCGCAAATGATTTTATTTCACGGTACAGTTGCAAGCCAACAAAACCAACTTGCAATCCTACCATTAAGAACCACACATGTGACTTGACCAAATGGATCTTGAAACCCTACTAGTCACAAAACATGACCAAAACAAGATCCAACACTAATCAAACACTTAGGGTTTGCTTTTATCTATTTTTGAATTAATTTGGAATTAAGCCCAAAAATGAACTTGTTCCAAATGACCTGAAAATTTTATGTAAGATTCCTCATGACAAATTAGTGTACCAAAACAAATTTCATAATATTTGGAATTATACAGTGACCTACAAAAATCATGGAAATTACATTTTTCAATTAATGGACTGAATATTTGAACATTAAAAATTTATTCAGATTTCAAGTTTCAAATTTTTAAATCATACTAGAACATGTACAGAAGCTACACACAAAATTTTAGAATTTTTGGAGCTATCATGAATTTTCTACAAATTCCCAAAGTTTCAGCACTATTCACAAATTCAGAAAATAAAAATCATCACTGTTCTTCTTCCTCACTCGCACTGACAGCCAGGCCCCACTGTTAGTGACTCAAAGCAAATGCACGGCGGCGTGGTCAGTTCCGATCGGCAAAACACGCCGGCGGTGCTTCTCCGGTGAGATGGACTGCACCAACGTGATCTACACCATGTCGCGAATCTAACCCAACCCTCAGAACAGCAACAGGCACACCAGATGGAACCCTACGCCGGCCATGGCGACTCGGACCCGACGGCGGTCGACGTAGCTATGGCTACGGTGCAGTAGAGTCAAAAAGAAAGGCGAGCATCACGCTCCGGAGCTCACCGTGATCACGAGGGTGTACTTGGTGCAGACGGAGGCGTACTGAATCGCCCTGGCCACGGTGAGGTGGGTCGCGGCGGAGCTTCGGCCGGACTCGGGGAAGACGACATCGCGCGGTGGCGCTGGACTTCCAGGAGCAACACGACCAGGCTTGGGAGGAGCAAGAAGACGAGGCGGAGCTACTGGCGGATGCTACTGACTCAAGATGCTACGTCGGCGGCGAATTTTGCGAGCGCAGCGAGATCGTCGGCGGTGAGCAGAGGCAGGAAAAGAAGAGAGGGACGACGATGGTACGACTATTTATAGCCGGGGGAAACTCGTCTGGCTTCGACAGCACACGACGAAGACGCCACGGCGATGAAGACGTGCCAGGGCGCGAGGAAGCAGCGCAAAACGCTCGGCGGCGGCAGAGGCGTGGCGCCGGCGGTAAGCGGTGATGTAAATCTTAATTTTTGAATTATTTACAGAACTGCCACTGAGTCTATTTTTCAAATTACTCCCAAATTTTCTAAAGAAGTTGAAAATCTCCAAAAATGAAAGTTGTTCAATTTTTCAAACTCTACAACTTTGCTTCTAGAAATATTTTCAAATTCTGCCTCCATTTTGAAATTTGAATTTGGGGTGCATTTGAGCATTTGAATCATTTCAAAATTACTCCAAATTTTATATGTAAACTTGAAAAACTTTGAATACCAAAGTTGATCTACATAATATAATCTTCAACTTTGCTTTTTGCCTCAACCCCAAATTCCACATGGACATTGAATTAGTCAAAAGGGACAAAAAGGACTTTTATAATTTGAATATGAATTCAAATTTGATTTGTCTTCCTTTTACTTAAATTTTGATTTTTGACCAGTAACATGGCCCATTAGGGTTATTTAAGTCAAATGACACATGGCCTCACATGATCACATGAAATTTGACCCTTGTGGTCATGATCTTTATTTAGGGTTTTTGAAACACATCACATGAAATAACAACATTATGAAATAAACCTTATTTAGTGAATGCATTCAAAACTTTATACTATATGAATGCTTTGCAATGCACATGATGACATGTCAAATTTTAGTATTAGGTCAAAACACCAGAGGTGTTACAACCCTTCCCCCTTAAAGAAATCTCGTCCCGAGATTTAAAACTTAAGGCTAAGTAATGGAAAAGGAAATGTGTCAAGCTAACACATCATAACTTTATTCAAAAGGCTAGTGAGGGGGTTTTCCATTCTGTTAACAACAAGACAAGTTACAATATAGACAAGGTATTGCAACTAGATAGAAGGGAAGAAGTCAGGAAAGTTCTCTTCTAAGTAATCCTCGGACTCCCAAGTAGCTTCATCTTCCGTGTGTTGATTCCATTGTACTTTGTAGAACTTGATTGTACGTCTGCGAGTGACTCGATCTTTCTGATCTAAGACTCTAATGGGGTACTCGGCATAAGTCAAATCAGGTTCTAGTTCTACATCACCAAAGTCGATTTCTTGGTCAGGTACTTGAAGACACTTCTTTAACTGAGATACATGAAAGATATCATGCACCGCTGACATGTGATCTGGTAGCTTGACGCGATAGGCGACTGGTCCACATCGTTGTTGGATTTAAAAAGGACCTACATAACGGGGTGCCAACTTTCCCCGAATCCCAAAACGATGAACTCCTTTCATCGGTGATACCTTAAGGTAGACATAATCTCCCACTTTGAATTCTAGCGGTCATCTCCTCTTATCAGCATAGCTTTTCTATCGGGATTGAGCTACCTTCATATTGGCTTGTATGAGTTTAACTTTCTCTTCAGCTTCCTTGACCACATCTGGTCCAAAGAACCAATGTTCTCCAGCTTCTGACGAATTTAAAGGTGTTTGGCACCTACGGCCATACAGTGCTTCGAATGGTGCCATTTTAATGCTCTCTTGATGGCTATTGTTATACGAGAATTCAGCTAAGGGAAGGCATTCATCCCATTTAGCACCAAAGGAAAGGACACATGCCCTTAACATATCTTCAAGAATTTGATTTACCCTTTCAGTCTGTTCGTCTGTTTGCGGATGATAAGCAGAACTACGGATAAGTTTAGTTCCTAAAGACTCATGTAGACTTTTCCAAAACTTGGATATGAACAATGACCCTCTGTCAGAGACAATGGTCTTGGGTGCCCCATGCAGACTGAAAATTCTATCAAGATAAAGCTTGGCATATTGTTCCGCTCGATATTTATCTCTGACTGGTAAGAAATGAGCTATCTTGGTTAGACGATCAACAATAACCCATATTGAATTGTAGCCTGCAGATGTCCTGGGTAATCCCATGATGAAGTCTATACAGATATCTTCCCACTTCCAAGATGGAACTGGCAACGAATGTAATGGACCTGCAGTCTTCATATGAACTACTTTGACTCTCTGGCAAATATCACACTTGGCCACATATTGAGCTATTTCTATTTTCATTTTGGTCCACCAATATCTCTTTCTCAGATCATGATACATTTTGTTGCTACCCGGATGAATGGAGTATCTTGTAGAATGAGCTTCATCAAGAATCTGCTTTCGCAGCTCCGGATTTTTGGGTACTACCAACCTATCCTTGAACCATACGACATCTGATTCATCAATCTTGAAACATGTTGGTCTCCCAGATCTGACTTTATCCTTAATATGGGCTATGCCCTTACTTTTCTGTTGAGCAGCAATGATCTAATCTTTGATAGTGGACTCAACTACAATATTGGACAGGGAACCTTGTTGTATGATTTGTAAATTCAGATGCTCCATCTCTTGACACAATGTTCGTTGCATCGGTTCTACAATCAGGCAATGACAATGACTCTTGTGACTCAGGGCATCGGCAACCACATTAGCCTTGCCCGGATGATAGTGCACTTCTAAATCATAATCTTTAATAAGTTCCAACCATCTTCTTTGCCTCATATTCAACTCTGACTGGGTGAAGATGTATTTCAAACTTTTGTGATCCGTATAGATATGACATATATTGCCCAATAAATAATGTCGCCAAATCTTAAGTGAATGGACAACAGCAGCTAATTCAAGATCATGGGTGGGATAATGTTCTTCATGCTTCTTAAGTTGTCTGGAAGCATATGCTATGACTCTGCCTTCTTGCATCAGAACACAGCCAATACCAATCCCAGATACATCACAATAGATATCAAATGGCCTCTCGATATCAGGTTGTGCTAATACTGGTGCAGTTGTTAGCAACTTCTTCAATGTCTGAAAGGCCTCTTCACATTCTGTTGACCATACAAACTTTGTTTGATTTTTCAGCAATCCAGTAATTGGCTTCGCAATTCTGGAGAAGTCATGGATAAATCGACGGTAATACCCTGCCAACCCCAGGAAACTATGAACTTGATGAATAGTTGTAGGTGCTTTCCAATTAAGGACTTCTTCTACCTTACTCGGATCAACAGCTATACCTTTAGCAGATAGCACATGACCCAGAAATTGTACTTCCTCCAACCAAAATGCACATTTGCTGAATTTGGCATATAGTTGGTGATCTCTTAATCTTTGTAGAACAATACGGAGATGTTCCACATGTTCCTCTTTGCTCCATCATAACTGGTTCTCCTTCTGGAATAGATTCCACTTGCGTATAGAATACCCTTCCAGTTTTCTTCTCAGCCTGACCCTTTTGATGGTTCTGAGCATTGCCCTTGTACTGATTCTAAGCTTGATTAACAGGGGCTTTGGGTGCATCAGGATTGTTCTTCCTAGGATACGGATATTCTCGGGAAAAATGTCTGGGTTTACCACAATTATAGCATGGAAAATTGTGATTCTGGGGAGTAGCATTGCGGTTTGCATTATTTGTATTGTTCTGCTGCTATGGTGCTTGATAAGTATAAGGCGTATTAGTTGCAGGGCGAATGAAGATTTGCTGCCTGCTTTGGCCTTGTTGTGGGCGGAATGGCATACAGCCATGATTCTGAGGATGGTATACTATCTTCTGACGCTTGCCACTTGATGATCCGGAAGCAAATATTTTCTTCTTCTTCGCCTCTTTGTGTCGGCGGTAATTCTCTTCCGAAGCGATAGCAATGTTGATTGTCTCATGGTAAGTTGCATTACCACAGGCTGCCATCATTGTCTGAAGTTTAGTGTTCAAGCCTCTAAGAAAATGATTCTTTTTCTTCCTGTCAGTATTCACATACTCAATAGCATACTACGACAGGTGGTTGAAACGCCCAACATAATGCATCACCGGGTGCTCCCCTTGCTTAAGAGCCAAGAACTCTTCCAACTTCATGGTCATCACACCATCTGGAATATAATGTGCCCTGAAGGCATCCTTGAACTCCCTCCAGTTGATTTGGTGACCAGCGGGCTGTACTGCTACCAAATTTGCCCACCAGGCAGTAGCAGCTCCTCGGAGTTGCTGTACCGCAAACCTTGGTTTTTGAACCTCAGTACAGTGGATCAGCTCGAACTTTTGCTCTATTGTCCTAAGCCAATCATCAGCTTCTAAAGGTTCGTCTGCCTTAGAGAACACAGGCGGACGTGTGTCAGTAAAATCCACATAAGTTGACTCATCATTTCCATTACGACGGCCACGATGAGGGTATGGTGCCTGCTGGTTCTGTGCCAACTCCCTTAACAGCCTAGCATTCTCTGTTGTTGCGTTGACGAGTGCAGCTATGGCATCTGCCATAGTCGAGGGCATTGGTGGAGGGTTTGGGCACTCATCATCGTCATGCAAGCCACTAGCACCAGTTTGGGTGATAGGACGAGGCATCTGTTAGAGAAACACATTTACTTACATTATTCTTTATTGAAAGCTTTTAAAAGGTTTCATGCTACAAAGGGTTCTTATTTATATTACATGTCTTGTATCCCATAAGACAACCCTGGTTTTCTAGGAAAGCAGTAAAGGAACTACTACTACTCCAAGCTTTTAGTCTTCGGCATCCGTGCCTGTATCAGACGAAACCTCATCTTCATCTAAGAAGTACACTAACTCCTTAGGATCCTCCTCCTCTTCTTCATTCTCGACTTCTCCTGGATCTACAATCATTTCTTCATCTATAACTTCACCATCCCCATGAGGAGGATGAAGTTGAGCATACAGCATATGGACATTCTCATGCAGAATGGCATTGTCCATCTCCAGGTCCTCTACGTAGAACTCCAACTCATTGACGCGTTCATTGGCTGCGTCTTCTCGTGTCTAGGCTTCATTCTGCAGCTCCATGGTCATGGTGATACCCCTTTGCATTTCTGCCAGCTCTTCTTGGTCTTTGGCATGAGCTCAACGAAGAGTGTTGAGCTCCTTGTTAAGGTTCTCGACGTTGGCGGGGTTGCTCGAAGATCCTTCCTCTCCTAGGTTCTTGGAACTTCCTTCACCAAGCTCATGATTTCTTGGTGCCAATTGGTGACAAGGGACTCCATGAGGTCCAGTGGACTTGCGTGCGGTTTTCTTGGTCTTTGCCATAGCCTGTAGAATTTAGGGTAGGACTATAAGAATAGCTTGAGGATAATGGAGGTTAGCAAGAATGGGATTGACATTACTTACCCAACCACTATTAAGGGGAATTATAATGCAAGGTGCTCAAGCATGATGCATGAATCGATCTTACCAATCTAAGTACAAAAGATTAATATAATCATAAGTACTAGATTTTTTTTTATACATAGGACAAACCTAATCATATTATCCGCCACAAACTTTTCAAATAAGTCAGGATTGAGTCTAGATCAAAGGTAAGAAGAAAGAAATTTAAACTTTAAAATATCAAGTTTACTTTCTTTGATCTAAATCATTTTGAAGGTTTCCAAAGTAACCTACAATGATCTTAGATGGGAACTGCTCTGATACCAGCTGTGGCAGAACCTCCTAAGGAATCGGGCCCACATGCACCTATCGTTGTCTTAACAGACCTCGGATAGCGTACATGAGTTCCCAACAAGTCAACAGGTCTGTCGGGTGTCCTCGGGAAACCCGAATCATCCACGATTCTCTTTTCAAACAGGATCCCAATCACAGTCATTGCAGATTACAACAGTTTATTCAAATATATACCAGAGTAAAAGATAGTGGAAGTCTTAAGATAACATAATTACAAACCAGTTGTTTTCAAACTTACAATACCATAAGTGTCATACAACCATAGTAGCGGGATAATATTACATTAGCTTTATTTATCATACAAACTAGTGCCTTGTCCAAAGGCCATTCATCACTCCTCATCGTCATTGACTTCAAACACAGACATGCAGCAGGGACCAAAACAAGCCTGCGCATGTGACTCACCTGCAACAAGGGTTAACAAACCCTGAGTACAAAGGTACTCAACAAGACTAACCCGACGTAACGGGGTGTAAGACTTTAGAGATGCAGGGGTTTGGGGCAAGGTAAGGATGTAGCAAGATTCAAAAGTTCTTTGCCAAAAGCTTACTATTCTTCATTCTATTTTCAAGTTTTACCACTAGTCCTTGTTGTTCATTATCTCAACTAAATATACATTTCCCATATTCCATTCCTTCTCATTCCATTCTTTTTCTCATATTTTAGTAATTCACCAGTCCTACATTGCTTCTGTAATGAATCGAGTCTCCATATCCGTGGAGCACCGGCAATTCGAATTGATTCAAGTCCTAGCTAGGGATTCCTTATCACACGACATATGTAGAACTTAATCTTGCATATATCAACCTCGCTATTGGATCCTCCTATACTAAGCCGTCTCCATGCCACCCGAGAGCACAGCACACCTCAAATCCAGCCACATTCCAGCCACGAGGGTACATGCTACTCCCGCCATCTCTCCACTCTCAGTGCGTGGGCATTCGTCTTAGTATCAGATTAGCCGAAGTAGGCTTACCGGAGTATGTGACTAGTACTACAAAGTGTCTCGTTCAGAAGATCCACAATGAGTGGCCTTTAAGCGACATAGCCGGCAACATTACCCAACATTCAAGATAAGTCACCCGACTAGTCTCTAGTTCATTCAACCTTCTTTCTTTCTTTGGCCAGTATACCATCTTTGATTGTATCAAAACTTTTACTTTGAAAGCCTACTATAAAGCATACTAAGCATTCTACACCTTTGTAAATAAAAACATCTTCAAGGATGGTAAACAGGTAACAAGGTAGATAATGCATCAAGTAGGTAACATTTGAATTAAACAACTTAATGCAATAAGTAACATAGGTGATAAACTTTTCAAAGTAAACAAGGTAATGGCTTAATGCTTAAACCGGGGCTTGCCTTCGTTGACGATCTCAGGTTCTGGGTCAGTACCACAATTATCGAATCCCATGACAACCGGGGACTCTTCTAGAACTTGCTCAACTAGAATCGTTTCATTCTCGGGTTCTACACGAAATGGTAACATATGCTTTAACATGATGATAATGTAAACATGATGCTTTCACGGTACATGAAATGTAAAAACACCCGCAAATGATTTTATTTCACGGTACAGTTGCAAGCCAACAAAACCAACTTACAATCCTACCATTAAGAACCACACATGTGACTTGACCAAATGGATCTTGAAACCCTACTAGTCACAAAACATGACCAAAACAAGATCCAACACTAATCAAACACTTAGGGTTTGCTTTTATCTATTTTTGAATTAATTTGGAATTAAGCCCAAAAATGAACTTGTTCCAAATGACTTGAAAATTTTATGTAAGATTCCTCATGACAAATTAGTGTACCAAAACAAATTTCATAATATTTGGAATTATACAGTGACCTACAAAAATCATGGAAATTGCATTTTTCAATTAATGGACTGAATATTTGAACATTAAAAATTTATTCAAATTTCAAGTTCCAAATTTTTAAATCATACTAGAACATGTACAGAAGCTACACACAAAATTTCAGAATTTTTGGAGCTATCATGAATTTCCTACAAATTCCCAAAGTTTTAGCACTATTCACAAATTCAGAAAATAAAAATCATCACTGTTCTTCTTCCTCACTCGCACTGACAGCCAGGCCCCACTGTCAGTGACTCAAAGCAAACGCACGGCGGCGTGGTCAGTTCCGATCGGCAAAACGCGCCGGCGGTGCTTCTCCGGTGAGATGGACTGCACCAACGTGATCTACACCATGTCGCGAATCTAACCCAACCCTCAGAACAGCAACAGGCACACCAGATGGAACCGTACGCCGGCCATGGTGACTCGGACCCGACGGCGGTCGACGTAGCTATGGCTACGGTGCAGTAGAGTCAAAAAGAAAGGCGAGCATCACGCTCCGGAGCTCACCGTGATCACGAGGGTGTACTTGGTGCAGACGGAGGCATACTGAATCGCCCTAGCCACGGTGAGGTGGGTCGCGGCGGAGCTTTGGCCGGACTCGGGGAAGACGACGTCGCGCGGTGGCGCTGGACTTCCAGGAGCAACACGACCAGGCTTGGGAGGAGCAGGAAGACGAGGCGGAGCTACTGGCGGATGCTACTGACTCAAGATGCTACGCCGGCGGCGAATTTTGCGAGCGCAGCGAGATCGTCGGCGGCGAGCAGAGGCAGGAAAAGAAGAGAGGGACGACGACGGTACGGCTATTTATAGCCGGGGGAAACTCGTCTGGCTTCGACAGCACACGACGAAGACGCCACGGCGATGAAGACGTGCCAGGGCGCGAGGAAGCGGCGCAAAACGCTCGGCGGCGGCAGAGGCGTGGCGCCGGCGGTAAGCGGTGATGTAAATCTTAATTTTTGAATTATTTACAGAACTGCCACTAAGTCTATTTTTCAAATTACTCCTAAATTTTCTAAAGAAGTTGAAAATCTCCAAAAATGAAAGTTGTTCAATTTTTCAAACTCTACAACTTTGCTTCTAGAAATATTTTCAAATTCTGCCTCCATTTTAAAATTTGAATTTGGGGTGCATTTGAGCATTTGAATCATTTCAAAATTACTCCAAATTTTATATGTAAACTTGAAAAACTTTGAATACCAAAGTTGATCTACATAATATAATCTTCAACTTTGCTTTTTGCCTCAACTCCAAATTCCACATGGATATTGAATTAGTCAAAAGGGGCAAAAAGGACTTTTATAATTTGAATATGAATTCAAATTTGATTTGTCTTCCTTTTACTTAAATTTTGATTTTTGACCAGTAACATGGCCCATTAGGGTTATTTAAGTCAAATGACACATGGCCTCACATGATCACATGAAATTTGACCCTTGTGGTCATGGTCTTTATTTAGGGTTTTTGAAACACATCACATGAAATAACAACATTATAAAATAAACCTTATTTAGTGAATGCATTTAAAACTTTATACTATATGAATGCTTTGCAATGCACATGATGACATGTCAAATTTTAGTATTAGGTCAAAACACCAGAGGTGTTACACTTCCCCACGTGTTTAATTACTATATCGTACTTCAATTTACGTGTGAGATGATGAGAATAATCTTCTTCTCGTACAGTGGTGTTTGCGGCAGGAACCAGGTAATAACTTGTGTGGATACTATATTTGTGAATTTATCACTGCACACATAAGAAGAACTCCTGAAGATGTCCTCAGAGTACGTATATATCAATTTTTTATTTATTTTTAAATGAATATATATATATATATATGTATTAATACCTTTCCTTTTATTTTAAATGCAAGACTGAATGGTTGAAACGAAGGGTCATGCAAAAAGACCATCTGAAAGCAGTTCAAGAGTCAATAGCAGGATATCTTCTAGAAAAAGTGCTAAATCCCAACGACGAGTTCTACTTTGATCCTAAGGAACTAATGATGTAAATTAAATGTTTATTGATATCGTTATTTTCGAGAACAAGATTATGAAAGTGTTGTATATATACATATATATCTATAATATATATAGTTTCATACTTTATTCGAATATAATAATGCTCGAGATGAGAATTAGATGTAATTATATGCGTGCGTGTATTTATATTAGCAGCGTAGAATACGTACATAAAAACATATTATATATTAAACAAATATGTGTAACTGAACTGAAAACAAATTAAACAAAAAAAAGAAAAAGAAAAGGAACCTTTAGTCCCGGTTGGGGTTACCAACCGGGACTAAAGGGTGCGGCCACGTTTGCTCGGCTGGAGGGCCTTTAGTCCCGGTTGGTAACACCAACCGGGACTAAAGGTCCCTCTTTAGTCACGGCTCGATGACCCGGGACTGAAGGTTCCACCTTTAGTCCCGGGATCATTATCCCGGCACGGTAACCGGGACTAAAGGCCGTTATTGCCCGGGACAACAAGTCCATCCTGTAGTAGTGACATCATCCACTAACATATATTTTGTTATCCATATCAGCGTGCCACACTATCAACTAACATCAGTTTATAATAATTAATCTATTCCTAAAAATTATATGAATAGTTAAATTTCATTCCAAATCAGTAGCTCCCGCAACAACGCACGTGGTGTTCGGTGTTCTTCTAGTTTCTAATGTTGAGATGTCATGATGGTGATTGTCGGTGCGGGACCCACGGGGTACCCCGCAAGGAAGGGAGAAGAACTAGCCTGATTAGGATTATTCCCCTGTAATCTTAGTAGTAGTATTATCCTGTAATCCTACTAGGAACTCTCACTGTAAACCGACTAGGACTCTGGCCTCCTGACTATATAAAGGAGGGCAGGGCTCCTTGAATCGGGAGATCAGACAACAATTGTACGACACAACACTTGACGATCAATCCAACGCAAAGGCTAACGCCGACTGGACGTAGGACTATTACTCGGTCAAAGATCGAGGGTCCGAACCAGGATAAATTGACTGTCTCTTGCGTTAACCATCGAGTTCCGCATACGCTGAAGCCCGAACAATACTGCCCCGGGTACCCCCATGGCAGGCTATCGGTGGTCAAACATCGACAGTGATCTAGCTAAATTGGCCGCCACATGTATTCATTCATTCATAATAATACTCCCAGTATCCATATATATAAGTGTTTTCCTTTACCAAATCATTGGAGGGGGATTTTTTTTTCTTTTTTTTGCTAAAAAACCAAAAATAGGGTGTTATTTTACAAAAGTCATGGAGATGCTCTTAGCATTCAAAAATTGTCCATAAATGTACCCATTTTTAGCATAATCTAACCCCACATCTTCCCATCATTAAAATAAAAACTAATTAGTTCTTGTCATTTTAATTAGCGTTTGTCAGTGTAATCTTGATATTTAAAAATTTAGATAGCACCTACCATTTGCTGTGCTCCCTCCGTCATGTAATGTGGAAATCTAAGCGATTTTTAGACAAAATAACAAGCATGGCAAAAGATCACTTTACCTCTCACTAATTATGATGGACGGAGTAGTTTAGTTGTTATTTTTTTAATTAATGTTGTTTGTTTTGGTTGACACTAAAAGTTTAAACTCAATATTTCCTACCACAAAAGACAAAGGAGAGAGGAGGCTCATAACCCAGAATACCTTCTATTTTTGTTATAAATTTTGAACTCTAGATCCTTTATATTACAGAATGAGGGGAGTAGGTGATATATTGATGGGTATTGTAGTAATTTCCCTTCCTCTTATTAACCTATCCTAAATAAAATAAACTAGAATGCTTTGTGAGGGAGGGAGTATTCCTGGTCTATAGATTTGTCATTGATTAATAACATTGTTCTTTAATTTAAAAAGAAACTAAGGGTATTTGCTAGATACTCTTCAAATTAAAAATAATCTAAGATGTTGCTTTGTCGAAAAGACATGAGCAAAATACTAACTTTTAGGTGTACATTTATAGTTTAGTGAGCCACGTATTTCTAAAAAAAATACAAGCAAGTAATTGGTAAATCTACAAGCACCGGTGTCAGTTTGATGATTTTTTTTGAGGAAATGTCAATTTGATGATTTAACTCTGAGTGAATACGTTTCGCCATAGAAAAACCAAACCAACTAAGCTCTTATTTGTGTACTAGCTTCGAAAAAATATTCAGTGATGAATCTTTTTAAAGTCTTATATTGATAACTTTTGAAATATTCTATTTATTTGTGAACGCGACACACATGCATAGATTTGTCCTAAACGCATTTTTGTAATCTCAGAAATTTGTTGCATTTTATTGAATATATACATTATGACCATACTATAACTATATAGCCATATAGGAAAAGATGGTGAAATGTAAGTATATATCTCTATTAGAGATCGTGCCACTTCTAAAATGTAAAGTACTATGCAAATTTGACTAGAGGGAGTATTTATTCTATACATTAGCAAGGTAGGGTGTTTGGTTTGAGGAATGGATTAATCTATCGTCTTTTTATTCTTTATTTTTTATTTTGTTTGTGGAATGGAATGGGTTGATGCATCATCACTTTATTCCTATCAAGCTAATTTGAGAAATGAACCAATAAATTGAAGGAATAAGCTCATCATATTCCACCGCATCTAAAAATGGTTTAATTCCTCAAACCAAACATCTTGTGACTATGCGAAAAGAGAGCAAAATATTAGCGCATTTCTGCAAAATCTCCCAAAATTGCATCTCATTTCACACTCTAGTGTTTTAACTTCATGGGTTCCCCTACTGCTGGTATTATACTTTTACATTCAGAAATAATCCCCCCTCTCACTGCTCCAACAATCTTGTAAAGTAAGGAAACAATACAGTCCCTAGGCGACGGTGACCATGCCATCGGTCATGCACGCCGCGTCGTCGTCGTGGGATCTCGGCAGGACCCGGGAGGTGCCTCGAGCCGGACGTAGTCGTACAAGACTCCCAGGAACTCGCCGGCGGCCCTGGTCTGCGTGATGCTGACGCTGTTCTCGCCTTCCTGCAGCAGGTACCCCCTGATCGGGAACTCGAAGCTCCACTGCACGCCGTGGATCCCGTGCCGCGCGATGGCGTTCCCGCCGCCGAACTCCGGCGTCGTCAGCTCCGCCACCCCGCCGCCCCTCCCGTTCACGCGTACCTGCAGCCTCGACATCTGCGCGGCAGCGAGCGCGACGCGCAGCGTGTAGGTGCCGTCGGCCACCACGCGGTCCAGCGTGAACCGGATCTCCCGCGTCGTCGGCGCGTACCGCCCGTCGCCTACCTTCCTGGTGACATGCGCGAAGAACCAGTCCTTGGAAGCGTCGCTCTGGCCGACGGTGAAGACGGGGTCGCCGTCAGGGTACAGCTCGGCGTACCTCGCCCACAGCCCGTACTGCCTGTACCTGTCCTTGCTCAGGAAAAGCCTGTTGGCGTATCTGGGATCCACGTCGGGGACGAAGAACTCCGCGGCGGTCCGGTCGGGGACGCCGATCTCCCACACCGTCGGGCCCGACCTCGGGGGCCGGAACACGAGGTCGCCGAGGTCGACGACGGCGCCGCCCGCCGTCACGGTCACAGACGAAGCGGACACGTAGTCTCCGAGGACCCCGGGAACCCACGCGTAGAGGCTGTACACTCCCGGCCGGACGTTGGCGATGGTGAATCTGAAACCGCCGCCGCCGCAGGACCCGTCCGTCGTGGTCGTCGTCCAGAACTGGTAGCCCTTGCACTCCGTCGCCCACGAGCCAGCCTGCCCGGGCGCGGCTAGCCCGACGTACGCCGCCGTCCCGGCGGGCACCGGAACATCGTCGTCGGTGCTCGTGAACGTGTCCCTGACCACTAGCCTGCCGGTGACGGAGCCCCGCTCGGCGGCCTTGGCGAAGTCCGGCGACTCCGGGAAGCTGTACGGCCACTTGCCGGCCTCCGCCCGCGCCTGCGCCTTGGCGTCGGCCCAGAGCGCCCTGAGGTCGCCGCCTCGTCTGGGGCCGGAGTTGAGGTAGATGAAGACCGGGCCCATCACCTTCTTCCAGTACTCGCCGTTGCCGACGCTGAGCACGATGTCGTTCCCGACGTAATGCGTCCCAAGAAACATCTGAGATCAAAGTTTTCAGTTTCTTTCAGATGGGTTTCCATGGATTTGGAAACTCATTGATTTGGTCGTTGAAGAAGGACCGGAGCTGGATCGATCTTTGATCTTACAGTGAGTGAGGTGGGGCCGACGTGGGAGGTGAGCTCCCGCTTCATGGGGCCGCCGCTCTTGAACTCGTTGCTGGGAGTGATGACCCAGAAGCCCATGGGGCTGGGGTGTCCGCCGCCGCCGGTGATCCAGCCATGGACGGCGTTGTCCTTGTTGTCCATGGAGTACTCGTACTTGTCATCCACCTCGCCCTTGAACTGTGGCTCCTGCGGGTTCACCAGCAGCACGGCCTCCTTGTAGGCCAGCGGAGTGCCACGTGGCTCGTCCCTGTCCGCCGCGCTCGGCATGTACCTCTGTATGTCGTCTGAAATCGCCATGTAGTTGAACCTGACATACATTGATACATATATACAAAAATGTTTAATTTTGGTCAGCTGATCGACATGCAAAAAAGAAAGAAAGAAACGGGTTCTTTGATTTCTCACTTGTCCGTGTTGAGCTTGAAAGCGAGCCTGGCCTCGGTGATGTTGAGAGCAGGCCAGTCGCTGGCGTGCTCCAAGATGGCGTAGCAGTAGAACCCGGAGCTGCCTTTCAGCATCACAAGCCTGCATGAATAACAAACTGACAATTTTCATTTCTGGAAACGTAATTTCGTCACTGTAATAACAAAATAATATGATCCTTTTGAACACTGAATGAATATATGAAATCTGAAAACTACGAATTCGAATAATTCGAACATCACCGCGGCACCTCTTGTCAACATTTAGGCGAACACTATCTTGGCGTGACGGATTGTATGTGCTGCTGAAAGAGAGCTCCACTTGGTCCTCAGTTGAAACCACGACCTTGAACTCCGTACTGTCCAACCTGTACAGACGCTGCAGTTAGTTAGTTAGTTTCATCCAAAAGGACCAAATTTCAGCTTGTGCACATGCGCAAATATATGCTTCATTTCTTGGGCTGTTGCCTTATTGGTCCTTACCCCTTAGCTTGGAGATTATTATTAGTGCTCCGTATGTTTGAAAAAAAATGTTTCTTCTTAGATATGAAATCACGTGAACCAAGCAACAATATTTTTGCATGCTGTGCTATTACATTTTTTTCAGTGCTGGTTTATTTGTGACGGTGATTAACGCTAGCACTGAATTCCAGAGTTCAGAGCGAGCTGGAGGAGCACTTTACAGTGTGGATGGATGGGGTGGTTTGGTTTGGTTTGGTTAGTCCTTGCGCTTATGTTAGGAAGCCTGCCTGCCTGCATCTTTTCGGTGCACATTATGTTCAGGCAGAGTACATACTCAGCTGATCTGCTAGCTTTTTCTACAGGTAATGCATGCACACGCATGCTTGATTACGTTGTTGCATTGCCTAAGCTAGGTAGAGAAACTTGTTCCCAATCTGATTGTTGATCAGGCCTGCGTCTGTGACGGCAGTCCATGAATCCTGTCAGTTAAGGCATGCAGAAATTTGGTCGATCGGTGCAAGTTATGTCATCCGGTCAAGAGTGTCTAATTAAACTACGTACGCGAAATTGTTTGTGTTTGTGAGTTGCAGCTGCGAGTACAGTTAAAGCAGCAGTAGTAAATAAACAGCAGCACTAAAACAACACCGTTATATATCTGAAGAATTGTATGTCTGGAGTTTCAGACATGCAGGCATATCATCAGCAGTTCAGCACACCAAGGAGGTGGGTGGTCAGTGAAAGATCATTGGGGGGGGGGGGGGGGGGGGGAGTGGAATGTATACAATATTATCATCAGCAACTGAAAACTCACATGTCGATCATTCCTCTTGGCTGATCGGAGCCCGGATAGTTCCACACCACATCCCAGTACCTGAATGCAACAGAATTCATTCATCACTTACTACAGAGATATATTTATGTATATACAAATATATATATTTATTTACTACCCACCCTCCTGAGTTTTCGGTGCCGTCGAAGTGCAGGAGGTTGCGCTCGCCGTTGTAGCGGACGCCGGTGATGTGGCCCTGCGGCTTCGACAGCGTCACCTGCACCACGCCGTTGTCCAAAACCACCTGCATGCCAATGCAATACACGTTGGTACATGCAGAAATCGAGCACGGCAACATATATAGCAGGATTATATATACATATATAAATTGTGGCAAATTTAAAACATGGAAAATATATAAGTAACTTATTAGTGGCAGCAGTAGGTAACTGTAAATGCAGGCCCATAGGTAAGTAATTTGATTGATCGATTACTTAGTAGTTAATTACTACACTGCAGTAGTGACAAATAAAAGATATCCTGCCTGTGTACGTATATGTATGGAAGAAAAAAAAAGATACGAGTAACCTACGCTAATTAATTCAGTAGACTAGCTAGTATACGCACCTGATGCCGATCATCGTCGACCCGCAACGTAACGCCAGGGCCCGCCGCCGGCGACCTGGCGGCGGCGCCGCGGTGCGGCAGGGAAAATGGCGACCACCACGACGCTCCGACGACGCCGATGTGCAGGGTCACGGTCACCACTAGCAGCAGCAACACCGACGACGACGACGACCTTGTTATCCCCGTCCCCGTCCCAGCAGCTGCGGCGGCCATGGCTGATTATTGCTCGATGGCCGGCGGCCGGCAACACTGGCGCGCCCGGCCGGGGCTCGGGCACACTGCCAGTTAAGGAACACAGCTCGTTTGCTTGCCAGCTAGCTTGTTTGAGGGAGCTGGGCTGCGCCGGAGCTGACTATATATACGCAGGAGCTGACGAGCACGAAGCCGGCCACGAACCGATCGGATCGGGCCGCCGCGGTTGTGTACAGTGTACGGCGGTTCGTTAGGCGCGGCGGCGGCGCAAGTTGCGCGGTGAGCAGGGCTCGAGAGAAGGAAGGAAGGCTCGAGAGCTGGTTTGTTCAGGGCCTGTATGGGCAGCTGCTAGCGATGGCAATGCCTTTTTATAAAGGCCGGCGGCGCACGGCACGGCACGGCTCATCACATCAGCTGGCCGGTAGTTACCTCGCCGTTGCAACAAGCTAGCTGGAGCTGCTTTGCATGCCGCCGGCGCTGCCTCGATCAATGCTCCCGTACCCGATCCGGTTGCAACCGTATCTTTCTCCTCTATGCTTCTACCAGTGCTATATATAGGATGTGAGAATGCAACTATGCAAGCAGTCATACGTCACCTTCTTTAACTCCCAGAACGGACTCTACTGCTACAGCAGTTCAGTGGCTTGCGTGCTCATCCAGCCATCCTCTCAAAAAAAGAAGGGGATAATATCGGGACATGCCGGCCGGTGCGCTAGTTGTGTACGTATTACAAATCGCTAATGCTCAGGGTCGGACGTATCAGACGCCACTTCCCAGGCGCGGGGTACCCGCCCAACAAGCCTTCCTCCTCTGTATGTCTCCTCCATCTCTCTCGAAAATATCTTCCTACTCGCTCGCCTATCGTACGCTTCACAGCGCCGTGCGGCCGTCATCCCGCCCCACTCCGCATTCGCCGCAACGGCCATCTCCCTCCGCACGCCCTCATCTTGCGCTGCTCGCTCCTAGCTCCTGCCCGTCGCACGCCCCACCCGCGCCTCTCGCTCCTTACGCCCGCAGTCCCACCTGCCGCGCGGCCACCCGCGTGGTTGGGCGCGCCGTCCGCCTCTACTAGCCCTGGTGGTGCCATCGCGCGCCTCAGGTCGATCCCCACCGAGCCAAGGGCACCCACGAAGCGCGACCCGTGCTGCTGGTGCTCGCGCGTTGCTGCTCGGCGCCGACTCCCACTCCGAGGACAGAATCAACCAGCCCTGACCTCTCCCTCCCCCTATGTTGCAAATGTAAGTTTTAAGTGTTTCAGATGTTATCAGAGATATGTTGCAAAAGTTTCATATAGATGATGTAAAAAGTAGATCGGGATGTTGCATATATGTTGCTAGTGTTTTAGAGACATGTTGCAAGTGTTTTAGAGGCATGTTGCAAGCGTTTGTTTAAAATGTTTTATCTGTTTCAGACGTATGTTGCAAGTATTTTTTATCTGGATGTTACACATGTTTCACACATTGTTGTAAGAGTATGTTGGAAATGTTTCAGTTGTTTTGGTCTTATGTTGCAATAAGTGTTTTCATGTTGTAAGTTGCAAGTGTTTTATCTTCATGTTGCATATGTTTCACACACATGTTGGAAGTGTATGTTCCAAATGTTTCATCTGCTTCATACATATGTTGCATTCAAGTGTCTCATGTTGCAAATATTTCGCGTTTTAGAGGTATGTTTAGAGAGTCTTGGGGCACGGCCCGATCGCCGGCGGATGGGGCGCACGGCGCGCCTGGGGTCCTATGGACAGGGCGTGTTCGTCCTCATCCCGGCTCCCGGTCCCGCCTACGCGGAGAGAGAGGAGGGAGTCAGGGGGAAGGAGCAGCGGGCGCGGGGCGGGGCGAGGCGGATGGGGGCGGGGTACGCATGCAGGGTGAGATGAGGCGGATGGGGATGAACACGCGTCTGCAGCAGCGAACGGCACATCTGCAAGCGTGGGCGGGCTGGCGACCGAAGCCGTGGTCGTGCGATGGCGTTTTGATGGGCCGTTCTGCTAGGTCATTTTGGTGGGAGTATGCCCAGGTTACCTATCCCATCTAATGTCCGGGCGCCAGCAATTCTCATTACAAAATCATCCTTCCGGTTTTACCAATTTCGCCAACCAAATAAAAATCTTGAGATGGACCCGACCCCAGACTAAACACAGTGGTTGAAACCATCCTTAAAAATAGGGTTAGGTTTATCGCATCCCTTCGATCTTTATCTCCAAACTAAACACATGCTTAGAGAGTCATAGCTACCACTTGATTTTTTTTTTGTGTTCAACTTTTTTATCAAGATCTATGTTTTTTTGAATGCATGATGGATAGAATAAATGGGAGAAGGAAAATTTGTATGCTTTATTTATTGACTTCTAAGATACTTCATCTATCCAATTAGTTATGTTTTCTGATTGCACAACTTCCTTCAAATCCAGCACTTTGAAACCTATAGTGGCCCTGTTCGCTTCTCTTATAATCCGTGCTTTTCAGCTTATTTTTTCAGCCGGAACATCGTTTTTCTCTCACAACAAATCAGCAGGAACAATGTTTCGGCTTGTTTTTTTAGCGAAGCGAACGGGGCCAGTATCCTAAACACTGTTGAATGCTATCTTTATCTTCCCATTTATCTCCATCTGCATTAACCGGTAGTGTGGGAAAAATGACCCAAGCTTTCAGGTAAGAAGCGAAAGTGTAATGGCTTTCGGGTAATAATGAACCCACTTTGCTAGCCTTGAGAGAGGGGAATGACCCTAGAGCCCAAGCAAACTATCTACACAAGAGTGATAAAAAATCGCCAATCAAACTGCTAAAGCAATCACAAATAAGTGACATTTTAGAATTGTTCAAGTCAATCATCCTAAACCCTACCTAGGAAATACTTTTCATGTGCTGAGTTTTAATGTTTGGAAATGGTACACGTAGATCTTCCTTGAAATATAATTCAACAACAGTATACATTTGCTATATTTACTAGCTAGCAAATAAGTAATGGTCAAAACTTGAGAACTAAGTACATACAATCATCAAGCGTTCCTTATTTGTGACAGGTGTATATTTTTATGCCTAGTTACAATTAACTGATTAAGGCACATTTGGTTCTTCACAACCACTCGCATCTCCTTACTAAGCGAGATATCACATGAGAAGGGGTGTTTGGTTCACTGCCGAGGTTTAGTAGGAGAGTCATTTTAGTTCACCTAGCCTAGCAAGGAAAGGCTCACTCGCATGGGCGAGGCGAGGCAACCTAGCCTCTGGAACCAAACTATACCATTTGTTTATCTTAGAACACAAGTAGTCATGTTGTACACTAGAATGTACCCATGAGCAGGTCAAACCAAAATTTGGCAACAATAAATGCTTGCCAAACATACCACATTAGTCTTGCCACACTTTAATGGCAACAAAATCCATCCCCTATAACCTTAGAGATTAGAAAAAGTTAGGTAAACAAAAGTTGAGTGTGGACCAAGTTTCTAAAAAGTTAGGCAGACTAAGGGCCTGTTTACTTCCCAAAAAATTTTGCGCAGTATCCATCACGTCAAATCTTGTGGCACATGTATGGAGTAGTAAATGTAGACGAAAAAAAACTAATTGCACAGTTGGGTGAGAAATCGCGAGACGAAACTTTCGAACCTAATTAGTCCATAATTAGACATTAATTGCCAAATACAAACGAAAGTGCTACAGTAGCCAAAACCCAAAAATTTTTGGATCTAAACGCGCCCTAAGTTGTGTCAGCAACCAAGCAATGGCTAAAACAATTGTGTCTACCTACGGTTAATTGTGGCAACCATAGATTGCAATCCAAACATACCAAGAAATGTCAAAATGTGGCAAAAGAGAAGATGGTTGGATCATAGCCGAACCAATCTTGGTAATGACAGAATCTAGGGCATTAATAAACGGTGTTTGGGTTACTCCTAAACTTTGCCAAAAATAATGAATGACATGGATCCATGTGTCACTATTTTTTTTAATCTAGATACATGAATCTTCGGGTCAATAAATAGAATATATAAGATGACGGAGGAAGTATATATGTGCATCCACTAGCAAGCTGCCACGTCACCCTCTTATTTGGCCAGCCAAACCAAAGCCAGGCCACCAAAACGTTCAATCATGACTTGCCACCAAAGCCAGGCCAGGGCCAAAAATTTTAGAACGAGCCAAAACTTGTAGAGAACTAAATATTGGCCAAATTTTATAGACACCTCAAAATTTGGTCAGGCCTTAATCGGCACCAAAATTTGTGATGACGATGACAAAGCCCAGAAGAATGTCTCACTGTCCCGAGGAGACCGAAGTGGAAGAGAATCACAAGTCGTAGACGGTATCCTAATTTGAGGACAACAATATACAGAGAGCCGAATCTGAGACAAATCTACAGTTCTTGTTTGCTTACAAACACCACCAGATGTCACCATGCCGTTCTCAAAGACTGCAAAGAAATCTCCACAATCTCATTTCGCCAATAACATCCACACATGCATTTTGTCTGGGTTTACTTGCTGCTGCAATGGTATGGGCTGCTATCACCATTGCTGTCACCCGCTGGCCTCCACTAAAACTCGGTTTCCATAGCCATGCCATCTAAGGTCCTGGACGGCTGGACCTGTCAATTCAAGTTGCACAGAAACCTACATCAAAACTCAGTTTCCATAGGTCCTGGAGTTCATTCAAGTTGGCACTGAACTCATCAGACCCAACAATTCTTCATCGAGTGGAGGTCTGGGGGAAGAAAGTTTGGGATTCGGATGCTTTTCTGCTATCAACTTTATCAAACCCCAGTTGCTTGCGAGTTGCGATGTTCTGACACCACATTGTTGCCATGTCAGTTTATCCTGTAAAACATATATACAAGATACTTAATTGACTTTAATTTAATGGAACAGGCATTCAGGCTCCAACATAGACCCAGCAAAACTGATGCAAATTTTTAGAAACCATTCACCAGAAAAATAAATATCCAGCAACTCTTACTTGGTTTAAAAAAGTTTGGCAACAGGATTAGAGTAGAAAGGTAACAAGCATTCATTAAGACTGACCGAGCGAGTGCCGAGTGGTACAACCGTACAAGTGTTTAAAGTCTTGAATGGACCACTAAATACTTATTCTACATGGATGCTGCTTAGTTACAGCTTATTTTTGTTCTCCATATATTCAAGCACAAAGGCTTGTTGTACTTTCATATGTTGGACAAATAGACAGTCTGATACATCATTATTAACCTTTTTCTTGTGTACTTAGAATTTAGAAAGTGTACTGACATGTGGTTTCAACTTAATGTTATGCTTAATGATGTGGCTGACTGATTACCCAAAACCAGCCACAAATACCTTGTTATGTAATTCTACATTGATTTTGACATTTGGGGGATATGTGATCAACAAGTTGCACATTAAGTATGCTCAGACGGAAACTAAACCACACGAAGAGTTGAGGGACCACCACGGATGTACTTTTTACTAAATGAAATAAAAATCTAGAACCTAAGGTGCAAATAATTTGACATTCACATGCTCACCTTTAGTAGCTTCAGCCATAGAGGGCTACAGGCAGCACCATACAGGCTGTCTACTGAAGTGACAAAGACTTCATCACAGAAATGATCTGGCATCTTCAAACTAAATTGTCCTTGTAAAGTCAGGTGGAGGACAGTCTGAAAATTAGAATATTATCATTGCTTAACGTGGTACAGTAACGTTGGATACTGCTAATACTGTAATAATTAACATTTACCTTCTCATGGAAATCATTTCATGTTGAAACTAGAATAAATGGCGCGGCGTTGCCGCGCCAGCCGATGTTGCCATGTTGGGTTTGTGGAAGCTGAGTAGAGCACTGAGATCTTTACCTTGATATAAATCTCTGCAAATCCTCCTCGAAAAAATCATGGCAAATCTCTTGCTGTTCTTTTTGTTAAAAGAAAGAAAGGTAGCAAGTCATTTGAGTAGTCAAGTATAAACAATTACTAGATCTTGAGACGCTATGGCTGTAGCCGAACTCTAAAATTCAGCAAATTATCTGAGTAGGCAGTGCGTATTCTAAAAATAGGTGAAAATATGTATAAATGCAGTATACTGGAATGTGTTAAGAGTGATGTAGTGTAGCACACCAAAAATTTGGGAAGTATATTGATTGACCCAACATACAAGTACTCAAATTTAAGAAAACAATACCATTACATAGATTTCTTGATCTGCCAAAGGTGTTCATAATCCAAGAGGATTAAATAACTAAAAGAACTTTACATCGCAAGAGTGCTCCACGCATCGAAAGTTTCAGTAACCAACATTTCACTAACAGTCCAAGAACTTGACACTTCATGAGACCCAAGCTGGAAGGATCGTAATGAGCCAGTGCCATTGGGATTCCATATCTGGATGTTGGTTCCTTTGAGAATGTTGAAAGCAATGGTATAGTAACCGGTGTGTAACGATGGAGTGTCCCTTAGATCTTAATTGTTACCTGCATGGACATAATTGATTTGCAAGAGTCTAAAGTTAGTTCCAATAGTAGTTTTCTTAATTTTACTCAGAAAATTGCATGTCTCCTCTCTTAGTTTGCTCTTTGTTGGTAGATAACTGAATGAAGTACAAACATCTTATTCAGATCACGGGGAAAAACAACATAGTCCACGAAGAGTAAATTCAAAAGGTAAAATATGGTTTTACACTGATAATGTCAAGTACAGAAATGAAGATTAAATCTAATGTGAATAGTTGGGAAAGTTTGATAAATATGATTGGCATTTCTCTATGTCTGAATTATTAGTAACACTTAGAAATTTTCCTACTAAAATTTAAAGCAAATGCAGGTACAGGAAAAATAAAATTACTGAATAGTTGGGAGGAGATTTCACAAGGCTGAGGACAAATCCTACCAATGGGATAGGGATTAGGAACAATAGCTCACGTATCTCATATATCTGATTGATGGATATAGGAAACTGAAATATTGGATTCTAATCAAGTCGCTCACGTCAGATTGATCCAGGGGGGCTATCAGAAGCACTAAATGGATGTCTATACGTGGAAAAAAAATTGAGAAAAAGAAACGGCGCTTACTTAAGTCGTTGCAGTTGGATGAGTTGAAGTCGTTCACAGTCACACTTCCTTCCACCGGCTGGGTACGCAACCAAAGCCGGCGTCATTGAAGCTGGGTTAGTCGGGGCAGATGCCGGAGTCGAGCAGGCCGATGATGGCGTCCGCCGCAGGAGACGATAATGGAACGTCGGTGGGTGCCGCGTTGCTGACACGCGGGGGCCCGGCGGCGACTGGGACGCGAAGCAGGGACAGAGGCAGCCCCGAGCAGTGCCCATGAGGTGTCGGCGGCGCACGGCGGAGGGTAAGCAGAGGAGGAACAGAAGGGGAGCAGCGTGGCTATGGATTGCAAGGAGCGGCAAAGCTCGTGGTAGTTGCAAAATTAGTGGCTGCGCTAGGGAATCTGCAAGGTGATAGAGGATTGGGAAGACCGGAAGAGACGTTCAGGAAGAAATAAGCCTGAACGAGGATGGTAGCCTGTTCTGGAAGCTCGTGGACATACCTAGCCCAAGCTGTTGTACGGCGTCCGATCTATATCCAATGGCCAAGAAATTTTCGTTGACGTGGCCCAATGGATGGCCTGAGCTTGGCCCTGCTTTCGTCTTGTAGAGATGTCCAAATGTAGTTGGTCTGTTCTCTGCTACCCAATCCAAAATAGATATTGCATGCCAATCATGACAGCTGATAATGCTGCTAAATCACATTTCCATCTCCAAAGAGATCACAAAAACATGACTAGACCGGAGACCAAGTGGAGTCAAGAAACTGGCCTAGTAGATTAGTCACCTGAAAGGGAAACCAAATATCTCATTCTTTCTGTGTAGCTTTTGATAAAAAAATATATATATATGACTATATGCAGATCAGAATGGATGCTCTATTATTCTATTTAGTTAGCACTAGGAGTAAAAAATAGGAAAATATATGGTAAGTTTTAATGAGACACACTCTGCTCATCTCAACAGGATAAATACACAATACACCTTCTGTCATAAGTCATAACTCATAAGTACCATCTACTGTCCTTGCACTCATAGCACAGAATGATGCTAGGAATATGATTCTCCTGAAGAATTTACAGTTTAACATTAGGCGTACCTTTCGTCCAGAATCTGGCATAGATTGATCATTCATCGCATCATCTATCGTGACATCCTCGTTGATGTTTATAGCATCCCTTTGAGATCCCCGGCCAGGATTTCTTTCATAAGCAATAATCTCTTCATATGCCTTCTGTAAGATATCTTTTGCTGCTTTATATACTGCCTCTGATCCAGCTCCTTTCTCAGCACATCTGATGGCATCAGCACATAGGGCATTGTAGCGGCTTGTGGTGGACTGAGAAGCATCCTCATCGTGAGTATTGTTGTTATTATCTTCTAACAAAGCATCATCATCTCTTGCCCACCTTGTCCAACGTTTCATAAAATATTCAAGTGGAAGTGTCCGCGGATCAACTATTATGTATACTCCAAGAATATGACGGCACAATATACCTGAGAATTCAAAATACTTGCAACTACAGTTTGCCATCTTATTGGAAGCATTGTAAGTCACATAGAATGTGTCCGATGGATCTTCATCTTTTGTGATGCTGTATTTACTTATGCAGCCATCTTCAGTCTTCTGAATGATAAACCCCAGAGACTCTGTAAATTCCTCCTGAAACTTACTGAAGACTGCTTTGGTATAGGTGATTGCTGCCTGTTTTTCTATTAGTGATGCAGTTTTTGTAGTTGCCTTATTTAAGCTGGCATCCATATCTGCTTTTGCTTCATCCTCATATCGGCCTGCCAAGCTCGAATCAAACTGATTAAGAAAAACTTCAAGCGTTGTTTTTGAATTGAAATATTTCTTATAGAAATCATTCATGGTTTCCAATTTCCATGTGGGAGATGTTTCTGCAAAGAATGTATCCATCAGGTACAAAGGAACCCACTTTTGGCGGATATTGTATATTGCTTGAAGCCATGAATTCTTTCTCAAGTCATATCTATCAATGATTGACATCCAAGTTGTTTCGAAGGACGAGATGGTTTCAGACTCAAGAACACAGCTCTCAAGCTCGTCTCTTAGGGTTGGATGCTCTGAGTATGTATGGGTCAGCTTTTGCTTGGTTCTACTCAAAATATTCCACTTACAGAAACGGTGACAGGAATTCGGAAAAACCTTCCCAATTGCAGCCTTCATAGCCCTGTTTTGATCAGTGACCAACGAGCATGGCGCCTTACCTCCCATTGCTGCTAACCATGTTTCAAATAGCCATATAAATGAGAACTCCGTCTCTTCCATAAGCAACGCACATCCAAAAATAACAGGCTGCAGATGATGGTTGACTCCTGAGAAAGTAACAAAGGGCATCATATACTTGTTCTTCTTGTACGTCGTGTCGAACGTTATAGCATCCCCGAAATGCCGGTAAGCTGCTTTGGCCCTAGCATCAGCCCAGAAAACATTCACCACACAGCCATTCTTGTCAACCTGTATAGCATGGCAGAATGCAGGGTCATTGGCTTGCATCTTCTTGAGATAATCAAGCAGGCCCTGAGCGTCCCCTCCTTCCCCAAGGACATTCTGCCTGAGAAACGCCATCTCGTCAGGCCCCACCATCGTGGCCTTATCAGAGCCACCACCAAGCAAACCTCTCGCACGAAGGTACCCAACCTTGGCACTACAAGTTCCCAGGTCATGGTTGTGAGCCTTCTCAAGCTTGGAGACAACCCAGTGGTCCGCCTCCCGAACCACCTCCATCATAGCGTTGCAACCTTCCCGCATAGACATCCGCTCACGCTTCCTCGTCGCGTCATCTGGCGAGGTCTGTTTCTTCTTGTACATCCCTTCCCTGGAGCAGACGAACCTCTTCATGACGACAACCTCCTCCGTGCCCTTGGACCGCCGAGACCTGCCGACACGGAAGGGGAAGCCGAGCCGCCTGGCGTACTCGTTGTAGAACGCCTTGGCAGCCTCATCGGACTCGAACGTCATGCCGAGCACGGGCTCACTGGGGTCCTCGGCTGAGGGGAAATCTCTCGTGCCATCTGGATCCGTTCCGGCCCCGACTGACCCTCCTTCCCCGACTGCAGTACCGAGGATGAGACCGTCGCTGTGGACAGGACGGGCATTGGTGTCCAGAGACATGAGGCAATCCACATAATCGGCAATCAACTCGTCGCCTTCCGTCCTTTCCCCCTCCATGGCCATTACCATCTGCGTGTTCAAGAATTCAAGATCCCGTACGAGCATCCATCACCACAGTTACACTGTTGTTGAAACCAGTAAAAAAATCGGAGTGAGTAGGCATCTACACTTGTGATTTGGCCAGATCCGAATACAAATTGCTAAATAGCTCAAGTTAGGGTTCGCGTGCTCAAATTTGCGCAGCAGGAAAGGAAGAGAAAGGGGTGGGCATACCTGGTGCGGTCGGTTCTCGTCGCCGGAAAGGGGCCGACGAAGACCTGGCAGCTGGGCGTAGGGCGGCGGCGGTCCTGCTAGTTGTCGCACAAGCGAGGGTGCCTTTTGGTTTGTGGGAAATAGGCACCGGGACAGGGAAATAGCCGGTGGGTTACCATTATAATTTTTGAAGTTTTCGAGAATTCACCTATTTTAAAACTTTATTATAATTCGTTGTCTACGTGATCTGTGCCATTTACTATGTTGCCTGGGTGCTTAGGCCCACTGTCAGACCATTTTACGCGTACGCATCTTCCGTATAGACAAAAACACCTCTGTTGCTTCTCTCTTCCTCAACTCACTGACATGTGGGTCCCACAAGTCAGATTCTCCTTCGACCTCCGGCCATCCTCCACCACGCAGCGGGTGCAATACGGGGTGGTGGCAGCGGCCTCGAGCTGGAGCAGCTCGTCGCCTGCGGCGGAGAAGACGAAGACATGGCCACGGGAGTCCCCAACGACGAAGTACTTGGTGAGCCCGTCGGGGTCCTCGTATGGCAGTGTGGCCGCCGCCGCGGCGTACGCGCCCTCCCTGAGCCGCGTGGCCGCAGTGAAGTGGAAATGCTCGGACCATACGGGACGGTGCTTGGTGACCGCCACGCCCTACGGGGAGCTCCGGTCCCCGACAACCGCTGCCGCGGGGCAGCCGATGGCGGGGGATCCCTGGGTCCGTGGATCTGGCCCGAGCGCGGACTCGAGCAAGTGGACGGACCTCGTGAGCGACTCTGCCAGCTCCTCCATCCTCGCGGGCTGCGCCGCGTGCCGCTCCAGCAGCGCGGCCTTGGCCGCCGCCTCCACCAGCGCTTCCTCCGACGCGCTGACGAGCGGGAGGAGGAGGAGGGCAGCGATGTAGTGGGGCATGGCCCGTCGACGAGGACTCTATCGTGCTGGTTGCGGATGCCTCCACGTGCAGCGCCGCCGACACCTCCCCCGCGCCGAACGGCCCATCGTCGTCATGAGCTAAACCACCCACTTTCCCCCTGACGACCAGCCTCTGATTGAGCACCCTGCGGCAGCGGAGTTGGAGATGCTAGCAGCATAGAGGATGGAGAGGTAGGAAGCAGGAGCCCGACTTCTATCATTGGGCGCGGCAGTGGTGAGATGCACGGGTGGTGGCGAGGGAGATGGGAACCATCGGCAAGAGAAGGAGACAAAGGGGCCTACGTGTCAGTGAGTAGAGAGAGGGGTGTAGGTGAGGCTAATATTGTCCATACGAAAATACTGTATGTCCCGTACATCTGACAGTGGGCCTCGGCATCCAGGAGATGTAGAAAATGGCATAAATCATGTAGACGAAGAATTATATTGACAATTTGTAACATCCTCGGTGTTACACTGTACATTTTTTGCTAAAACATTGCATATGCATCATGTTTATGTGATAGTGTATGAAATATAATGTGTAAATAAATTCCTGTGACTTGAAACGTTTATTGGAAACGCGAAACGAAAGTTATATTTTATGTCGCGTTATATCGCTTAGAGTTCTAGACGAATTTTTAATGAATGAAAATGCTATAGAACGCATACCCGATGTAAGGAAAATGGACCCTTGGGCCATTTACTTTGGATTTTGATGTTTGATGACTAACACAACCAAATTGGACTAATGAACTTGCAAGCGATTGTTTTGTAGTTCAATAGGATGCAAGACGTGACTTGGACGAAGGCGACGTGATGATCCGATGATCAACGCCATAAGTAAGACCCTAGGAGCACAAGAGAAGACCCAAGATATCAAGCAAAGTCCAAGCATAAAGATAGGAACCAAGCCGTACGTAAGATCGCGAAGAAACGAGCTCACGGAAGTGATCGGACGCTGGACCGGACGCTGGAAGAAAGTGACCGAACGCTCCGATCAAGAGGCTCGGCAACATGCGCAACCAGACGCTGGCGGCAGATCAACCGGACGCAGGACAGCAGAGTCCGGTCGAGTACAGAGATGTTCCAGAGCGGCGAAACTACGACCAGACGCGTCTAGTGGCAGTGGCCGGACGCTGGTAGCGTCTGATCAAGTGTTCGTGGCTCCAACGGTCGGGACGACCGGACGCGTTCGGTCAGGACGAGTTCAGCGTCCGGTCAGTAGCAGAAAAGCAGGATTTCATCCCCAATTGCTACTTTCTCAGTGGGGCTTATAAATACAACCCCCAACCGGCCAAATGAGAAGTGTGGAGCTGAGGAAACATACCAAGGGTGTTGATACACCATTTTAGTGATCTCCACTTGCATAGTGCTTAGTGATTCATTAGGTGATTAGCGTAGGTGCTTTGCGAAGTGCTTAGGTTGATTAGACCACCGCTTATGCGCTTGCTCTAGGTTTAGACCTAGTGTTTAGTGAGGTTTGCATACCTCTTACCACTCGGTGCTTGCGCGCACCATTGTTGTACATCGGAGGGGCTCGAAGTCTTGCGAGATCACACCAACCGTGTTTGTGGTGTGGCCGCCACCGTGTATCGGAGGGAACAAGGCCCGCGGCGGTTTGCCCAAAAGCTTGATAGTGAAGACGACGGGGAGCATCCGGGAAAGGCTTGCCGGAAGGCACTTCGGAGACCCACTTGCATGTGGGGAAGGCTCGAGGCTATCCACGGAGTTACCCGGCCGGGAGCTTGGCCCTTGCGAGGGATTCCTTGCGAGGGGCTCCAACGAGGACTAGGGGGAAGCTTGCGCGCTTCTCGATACATCGGTAAAAATACTGGAGTCGTCGACGGGAGTTTGCATATCTCTACCTTGCTCTTTACCTTCCGCATTTATATTTATTGTATTACTCCTTTTGTGGTAGAGATAGCAACATACTAGCAAAACCGTAGTTGCACATTTAGATAGTTTATCTTTTGCATATGTTTTGCTAATGTTAGAAAAAGAGGCCATAGTTTAGAGTTAGAATTTTAAGTCGCCTAATTCACCCCCTCCCCTCTTAGGCGTCACGGTCCCTTCAATTGGTATCAGAGCCGGTTGGCTCAATTTGGACCTTTGGCTTAACCGCCGTTGAGCCGACGCTATTTAGAGTGGTTGGGATGGATACCTCTAGGCCTCCGCACTTTGACGACACTAACTTCCTTTATTATAAGGCTAGAATGGCTTACCACCTTGAGATGGTTGATTTGGGTGTATGGAGAGTCACTCGTGACGGGATGAAACCCATCAAGAATCCCGAAAAACCCACAAAGAGTGATGAAAAAGAAATGCATTCCAATGCTAGAGCTAAGAATTGCTTATTTGAATCATTTAGCAAGGATGTGTTTAACCAAGTATTCACTTTAAATATGGCACATGAAATTTGGTTAAAACTCCAAGAGCTCCATGATGGCACAAGTAATGTCCGTGAGCAAAAATATTGTCTAGCTAAACAAAATTATGATTCCTTTACAATGAATAATGATGAGCTTGTTCGTGATATGTATTCTCATTTGAATCTAATTATCAATGAGCTCCATTCAATAGGATTAATAAAGCTAGATGATGTAGACATTGTGAGGAAGATCATCTCCGTGCTACCACAAAAGAAATATGCAAGCATCATCACCATCCTTCACAACATGGAGGACTTGAGCACCATGACCCCGGGCATAGTTATTGGCAAGTTAGTGGCATTTGAAATGTCACGTAAGATGGGTCAAGAAGAAGCTTCTTCATCAAGCAAAGGTAAAGCTCTCGCATGTAGCGAGAAAAAGAAGATGAAGGGAAGCAAGTTGAGACAAGCTCAAGCTCAAGCTCCTCAAGTAAAGATGAAGAAGAAGATGAGGACGATGATGATGATGAAGAAGATTCAAGTGATGATGATCAATCTTCCTCCTCCACCTCCGACCATGACGAAGAATCAATCAAATTAATCAATAAGGTGGAGAAGATAATCCAAAGGCTCAATGTTAAGGGTGTGCCCATCCAAATTCAAGATCTCATTTTCATCAATCAAAGAAATGAGCAAAGAAAGAGAGGATGCTATGGATGCGGTGAGTTGGGGCACTTTGTGGAAGTTTGTCCAAACAAGCCCACACCCAAGACAAAGAAGAAGGCATGCAAGAACCAAGCCCTCACCTCAATAAGATCATGGGATGATTCTTCAAGTGAAGAAGAACACCATCACAAGAGGCGAGGCCGCAAGCACTCATCATCAAGCTCTTCACATATGTGCCTTATGGCACGAGGTAACGAAAGCTCATCCTCTAGTGAGAGTGATAGTGATGATGATACGCCTTCTTATGATGTAATTATGTAACAAAATCTTAAATATGCTAAAGTTTGCACTAGTCAACAAAAGAAGCTCAAAAGTTTAAAAGAAAAACTAGATAGTTCACAAGAAGCATACAAAACTTTGCTTGAACAATATGAGAACTTTGCTAATCTAAATGTTGAACTATCTACTAAAATTGAGCAACTTAAGGCTAGTGCAACAACAAATGAATGCACAATCAATGATGAGCAACTTGCAAAGAAAAATGAAAAACTAAAAGAAAAGTTAGCTAGCTCACAAGATGCTTATAAAAGTTTGCTTGCAAAAATGGAAACCATGTGCAAACATTGTGATGAGCTAACTAATAAAGTTGCTAATCTTGAAGCCGTAAGTACAACCCCCACCAAGGCATTTAAAAAGAAAAGTTCTATCTTTAACATGTCTAAAAAGGATGCCTCTACTTCTTGTAATGATTTATGTTTAGACTCACCTTTGTGCAACCAAGTTTGTGTTGAGAAAGTTGTTATAGACACATGCACACAAGAGGTCACAAAGGAGAATGAGCAACTCAAGCAAGAAGTAGCTCGCCTCACCAAGGACTTGACTCAAGTGAAAGGCAAGGCGAAGCAAACCCAACTTCATCAAGATAACACCATCAAGGGAGTGAAGACGCTTGATGAAGGAAAAACTGTGGTTTGCTACATGTGCCATAAGGAAGGTCACAAGTCCTATGAGTGCAAGGTGAAGAATGGGGGAGGAGTAAAGAAGAAAGAGAAGAAGCAAACAAGCAAGCTCTCCAACACCTACACCAACAAGGTGGACAAGAAGGCCTCCACACCTTATCTCTTGAAGAAGAAGAAAAATGACAAGGTGGTGGCCATCAAGGTGAACAAGCAAGCCAACAATGGGGTCAAACGCTTTTGGATGCCAAAGGAAATCATTTCCAACATGAAGAGCACCAAGAAGGTTTGGATCCCGAAAGGGAAGTAAGAAGTCTGATGGACTTCGGGGAATTTGGAGTCTTGGCAAAGTATGGATGCATTTCATGGGGTGCATCATGATGGACAAAATCATTGCCAAGTGGGTTGGTGAATACTATGGACCCAAATTCCCCTTTCCATGTTAGGTAACTAGATTCAATTTACTTCAATTGGTATTTGTTTTAAATTTTCATACAATTGGTATCTTTTAGCATCTAGTTACTATTCATGCCTAGGCTTGCATTTGCATGCTTATATCTTTTGTCATGCACACACTAGGTATTTCATATGGTAGGCTTGCTCGGTTTTATTCTTATTCCTTGGAGCAATCCTATATGGTTTAAAATTGTTTAGGAGCACGGCACATAGCTTGTCCTTCAATTGTTCATCTAATATGTGCCAAAGTCCAAATTGTAGATAATTTCTTCCGAATATCATCTTCGAAAATGATTCTCACATTCATGAGATGTCATCTTTCAAGTAAAATTATTGATTCTAAAATCAATGTGCATGGTTCCAATAAGTATCCCATACTTGTGTGCACAAATTTAGGGGGAGGTTACTCTACAAGTTGGATGCTTTGAGACTAACACCTTTTCAAGCTTACCATATATGTAGTAGTCTTATTGCAAGGAAAATAGAGTCCTCGGAGTTAAGCATCATACTTTAAAGATCCACCACCGGTTGCAAGTGGTAGAAATCAAATTGGTTTTCGCATGTGGTATTTCTAAACCAATATCATCATGTTGATTTCATTTTGATATTTATATGCTTTCTCCATGCATTATATAGATTAAATTCCCGTGAGCAAAAATTTGCCAATTATGCATATGCTTTGCCTTCTATCATATGTATGCATATATTTAGGGGGAGCTTTGACTATATAATGTGAGAGTCAAATTTTGTGATCTATTTCACTCTACACATAAAGGATCACAAAGTTTGACCCTCCCTTGTGCAACTAATGTCTTCCTTTTCGGTGTTTGATTCCAAAGGGGGAGAATTTAGAGGACCAAAAGCAAGCATTAATTTATAGTAATTGTCCGAGGAAGGGAGGATAGTTGATTATGGATTAGCCTATGTAATGAGAAGAATTTATAAGCAAGGCTTAAATCCATAATACCACATGGGGACATTTGTAAGGGCAAGATAAGTTTTTATAGTCTTACAAGTAGTATCTTTTAGCATCATATAATCCTGCTCCTTGCATTGCATCCTAGCAAGTAGGTAGTTTTTAAATTTCAAAATTCTATTATTTGCTTGCTTTGGTCGTGTTGTCATCAATCACCAAAAAGTGGGAGATTGTAAGGAAAATGGACCCTTGGCCCATTTACTTTGGATTTTGATGTTTGATGACTAACACAACCAAATTGGACTAATGAACTTGCAAGCGATTGTTTTGTAGTTCAATAGGATGCAAGACGTGACTTGGACGAAGGCACCGTGATGATCCGATGATCAACGCCATAAGCAAGACCCTAGGAGCACAAGAGAAGACCTAAGATATCAAGCAAAGTCCAAGCATGAAGATAGGAACCAAGCCGTACGCAAGATCGTGAAGAAACGAGCTCACAGAAGTGACCGGACGCTGGACCGGACGCTGGAAGAAAGTGACCGGACGCTCCGATCAAGAGGCTCGGCAACAGGCGCAACCGGACGCTGGACCGGACGTTGGTGGTAGATCGACCGGACACAGGACAACAGAGTTCGGTCGAGTACAGAGAGGTTCTAGAGTGGCGAAACTACGACCGGACATGTCTGGTGGCAAGTGACTAGACGCTGGCAGCGTCCGATCAAGTGTTCGCGGCTCCAACGGTCGGGACGATCGAACGCGTCCGGTCAGGACGAGTTCAGCGTCCGGTCAATAGCAGAAAAGCGGGATTTCATCCCCAACGGCTACTTTCTCAGTGGGGCTTATAAATACAACCCCCAACCGGCCAAATGAGAAGTGTGGAGCTGAGGAAACATACCAAGGGTGTTGATACACCATTTTAGTGATCTCCACTTGCATAGTGCTTAGTGATTCATTAGGTGATTAGCGTAGGTGCTTTGCGAAGTGCTTAGGTTGATTAGACCACCTCTTATGCGCTTGCTCTAGGTTTAGACCTAGTGTTTAGTGAGGTTTGCATACCTCTTACCACTCGGTGCTTGCGCGCACCATTGTTGTACATCGGAGGGGCTTGAAGTCTTGCGAGATCACACCAACCACGTTTGTGGTGTGGCCGCCACCGTGTACCAGAGGGAACAAGGCCCGCGGCGGTTTGGCCGAAAGCTTGATAGTGAAGACGGCGGGGAGCATCCGGGAGAGGCTTACCGGAAGGCACTTTGGAGACCCACTTGTGTGTGGGGAAGGCCCGAGGCTATCCACAGAGTTACCCGACCAAGAGCTTGGCCCTTGCGAGGGATTCCTTGCGAGGGGCTCCAACGAGGACTAGGAGGAAGCTTGCGCGCTTTTCGATACCTCGGTAAAAATACCGGAGTCATCGACGGGAGTTTGCATATCTCTACCTTGCTCTTTACCTTCCGCATTTACATTTATTGTATTACTCCTTTTGTGGTAGAGATAGCAACACACTAGCAAAACCGTAGTTGCACATTTAGATAGTTTATCTTTTGCATAGGTTTTGCTAAGGTTAGAAAAAGAGGCCATAGTTTAGAGTTAGAATTTTAAGTCGCCTAATTCACCCCCCCTCTTAGGCGTCACGGTCCCTTCACCCGACACTTTAATAAATTTGTGGTGCAAACTTCATAGGTGGCAGTGAAATACTTGCGGTCGGGAGTGGGATTCGCTAGCTAGCATCCTTGATAGCGTAGAAATCGAATTTGACGCGAAACCGATAAGAACATAGTTGACTTTCTTAAGTTAGAAAATGCTTCGACGAAGCTAAGTTCGGAAATTTTTGTAGGCGAATTGGATTAAGAAGTAGGGTAATTTCATGGTTGGTTTTAGTAGTGTGGCATACCATCTCGAGCGTTAAATAGTTAGTTTTGCCACTGGTCATCGAGTTGGGTTTTAGGACCACTTTAAAAATCGTGCATGTCACGTTCCGCTCGGTGTCTGTGTCTAGATGCGGTCATCGCCTCGGTTCGGCTCACCGCCGCTGCACTGGCCTGCCCAAGCACGTGCTGCCGCGTCGGTCGCATCTCTGCTACCACGCCCAAGCACGCGCTCACGCACGCGCCACCTCGCTGGTGCCGGCGGGCCCAGTCGCTCTGCTCCGCCATTGTCGTCTACCTCGCTGGGTCCCCGCATGGCTGCTGGCCTCGGTCGCAAGCGCTGGATTGCCCGTGTGTGCTCTCGCCATCGGCGTCGCGTCTGCCTGCGTCGCTGCGCCATCGTCCCGTCACCGTGCCGCTGCTGCCCGTTCGCCGTGTCTTTGCCTATGCTGCGTTGTGTCGCATCAACGCGCTGTTGTGTGTCGCGGCCGTGAGTCTGCATCGCCCGCATACGCTGCACCGTTCACGTCGCGCCCACCTAGGATGCTGCACCAGCATGTGGCCATGTCGCCGTCTGCTTGCAAGACAATGCGCTGCGCCTGTCGAGCCGTGCCAAATTATACGAGCACGTGTGTCTTCCCTGTGTGTACCTTGTCCGTTGTGTTGCATGGCGAGCATCGCTCTGCGCTCCCGGTCACCGCTGCCATTAATGGCGTCACGCCAGAGTCGCGGGCCACGCTAAGGCCAGCTCGCAGCGCCGGTCGAATCCATGCAATTGCGTGCACCTGAGGATTGGGTAAGAACCTAGCTACGCGCCGAACACTTCCACTGCTGCTGCCAGCCGGTGTCGAGCCCCAATTGGAAGTTCCTTCACCGTCGACCACTTTAAGACTCCACGGCATCACCCGTCAAATTCCCCTAGCCCCGTCCACCTCCGTCCAATTTGTTGGCACTGTATCTTTGCCCTGCTCCACTCTATCCTGTGCACACCCCATTTTGCCCTGCTACTGCCTGCTCAGCGCTGCCAACATAGTCGTGCCACCGCCGCCATCACGAGGCTTGCCGTGCACGTGTGGCCGGACTCGCTCGGTCAGTCTCTGGTCAAGCCACCACGTCCGGTAGGTTCAGGGTGAGTCAATGTTGCCCATCCTTGAGCTTGTTCATGTTGTCCGTGCCTTGGCTCACGGGAACGTGCCCGCCGTCGTAGGGAGGAGTCCGCCGTCGGGGAGGAAGCTCGGGACAGCATCTCCGTTCACCGCATCACCGCCCATCACTTGGGGTTTACGCCTAGGTAAGCATCGGCTCATAAATGGGGCGTGGAAGGGCCGGTCTGGCCGGCGTAATCGCCCTATGCCAGCGCTACCGCGCCGGGGCGCGCGCGCGGGTGCCAAGGGTGTCATCATTGCGAAGATGGATTATTCCAAGGGCTTATCTGCAAAGTAACTATCTGTAGAAATAGTGCCATGGGTCTCAGGGTGATTCGTTGGTAGGTCATGGGTGTTTTCGCAAAACGACCGTCGCGCGCGGGCCTTCCCGTCGTGGCCCGGCGTCGCTCGGCTAGGCCACGCTCCCGCGTGGGCTGCGCCAGTGGAGCGCGAGCACGCGCGCGTCGTGTGGACGTGGGCCGCGTCGCGAGCAGTGGGCCATGGTTTGAAATTTGGTTTTCTATTTTCCAATGAATTAATAAATGCTTATTGAATTTAGTTTTGAGCTGAACTATGATAAATTATAGTAAATCTTGTAGATGTCCAAAAATAATGAAACAAAATTTGTTAGGTTCACAAAAATGTTATCTATGTGTTGGTATAGTTAGTTTATAGTTAGTTGTGATCAGTGTTTTCCTAAACGCTAAACGGTAAACAGTCGGTCACCTACTGTTTAGCCATTATTCGGGCAAAACGTCCCATTAAACAGGCTAAACGGCCAATTAAACGGAGTAAACGGGTGATTAAACGGAAACGGCGGTCCACCGTGTAGCGTTTACACGGTGTTTAAATAGGTTAAACGACCGTTTAGGTGAACAGTGGTTGTGATACTGATAGGTTCATAAATTCAAATTAGGGAGCTTAGTATTATGTAGCATAATATTTGTAGGAATTTTTATGGCAAATTAATGATAGATTTAGCCATGAAATTTTTATAGTAAGACCATTAGATTATTATATACTCACTGCAATTTTTGTAGCCCTCGAGTAGGTTGATAAGTAGAGTAGCTAGTACCCCTTGTTTTATCATATATCAAAATAAATCGGTATTAGGAGTAAGAATACCTTTAGTTGCTAAGATAATATATGGCATGCTTCATACTTGTTAGTGGTAAAAGTAGGTAACTTAGCACCTTAGTCGGTAGAACTCACTTAGTAGCTTGATAGCTATATTTTATTTTAAGAGCTGCTGTTGTCGTATTACTAATTGTTGCATCATCATTTCATGCATGTAGATCACGAGTTGGTAGAGTTCGTGCCCGTGGACGAACAGGATTACGAAGAGGTCATTGAGGAGTACGAGGAGGAGATCCTCATGCAGTAGGGAGCCCTGGAGCCTTTTTGTGCTGACTTTGTTGACCCACCGCCTGCCCAAGGCAAGCCCCGGTGCATAACCTATATTTTTACTGATCACTGAATATATATATATATATATATATATATGATGTGCATTTATGTTTCAGGTATTTTATGAAAACTACATGCATAATACATCTACTTATGAGTCCTACTAGTACAAGTCGAGTAGCTGCTATGCTCAGGATTCCGATAGGCTGAGTAACCTGCCGTTACTTGCAATAGGTGATAATTATGATCACTCATGATAAAATAGTGGAAATGAAAAATGGTGACCGGGCAGGGATATAGTTTGGGTATTGGTGGGTGTAAGAGGTTGTGTCCTGCGGACAACAGGGTATAGCTTGGTTACACTTTTTTCCTGTCTGTGTCGGTTAAGGACCGCCATTGCATAAGGCTCTAGGCAAGTCACAGATTTATTATCCCGAGCACATACTTGGGTATGGGCGCAGGGAAGACTTGTTGCTCTCTTGTCGTGGGTTTCGGCTCTTTCTAGACCGACTGATTGGAGGCGGGGATGGTGGAGGTCCTTGCACCACACTAAGTCCAGGACTCAGGAGCGAGGGCTTGGAGTCCAAGTTTGGACGGGGACCTGGACCCCATAATAGGAGGGCGATGGGTTGGTCCTGCTTGTGTCTGGGGTACAAGCGGGGCATGTGTTTTCAGGGTACCTAGCTGGGGGCATTGATTTGCGAATCGTCGGGCGATCCGGTACGGCTTGTCTACGGTTTAGCATCGTGGTAAGAACTGAAAGCTGGAAGATGATGAAATGGAACTGATTGCTCAACCCTTGCTTGAAAGTATAATAGATTCTTACATAGAATGGCTAGATAATGAATTAATACAACTGTAAATAATAACATAAATAAGGAATCACTATTAGTATTGCTTTCTACAAAAAGAAAACCAACAAACCATAAAGCTTTGCATATCCCTTGGAGTCGTGAAGCTATTCCCACTAGTCGGATAAGTCTTGCGAGTATATTGTGTACTCAGGGTTTATTTACCCCTGTTGCAGGTAATGCTTGAGGAGTACCATTGCGTGAAGGATCCTTTTGGTGGGCATAGACGGATCCTCATCGCTAGATATTTATTTGTATTCTGTTGTTTAATATTCCGCACTCTGACATTTTGCAATGTAATAATGAATTTCTAAGAACTCGGGATGTATGAAATGTATTAAGTATTGTAACTCGTTCTTATTATTGGATCCTTGGGGAAAAATGTGGATCTTTCAGGTTCTCCCTTGGGGTGTGCCCGACGGATACCACCACTGTAGCTCGCTTTCGGGGTTCTTAGTGTCTGGTGGAAGACGAGTGCCTCCGTAAGTGTGTTATATTAGGCGGTTCTACCACAGTTGGTACCAGAGCCAATAATGGGTTACGAGTTCATCACTCTTTTCAAAAACTTAAAAATTTGACCAACAAAAGTTTTGGAAAAAATAGGACACGCTAAAGTATGTAAATATGTATAAGCCCCAGCAATATGGTCTATCTAGGATAGCGGCACTTGTTTTATCTAATCAGTTTTCTGCAGGTACACTGACTTACGTTGCGTAAGAAATCGCTTAGCATACGGAAAGTGAGTGTGCGATGTGCCAAAATTTTACGAATGCCGCTATTTTCTGGCTCGAGTGAACTTATAGGTTGATGCATGCATCATGATAATGGAATTTTGCTAAAAACTAAATCCCCCCTACACATATAATTGGATTAGTAAATTGATAGGACAATTAAAAGAATGCTTTAATAGATGTCTTATCATTCCTCTCATCCCTTGTTCTGATCTAGAAGGTCATCCTTAGTGGTTGGTTCCTATCTCTTACAGATGAATCTGAGGTCCGGACGTGGGAGCACCAGTGCTGGGGCTGGCCACAGTCTTGGCGAGGGCCAAGGTGAGAGTGGTCAGGCCAATGAGCACAACGGGGAGAGCCATGATGCTCCACGTCTGGCCCCTCCTCCTCCTCCACCACGACCACCGCCAATGACTCACGCGGAGATGATGGAGGAACTGATGGCTGCTCGCCGTGAGTCAGCACGTGCCTTGATGCTAATGGCATAGGTTGTCGCTGGCTTCGCCCGTGGAGGACACTGGGCAATGGTGGGAACGGGGGTGGTGCCCATGGTCCAGAGGGACCCTGTTCTTACCAGGATTTTCTCAAGACACACCCACCCACGTTCACACCATCGGCTAAGCCCCTGGATGCGGAGCATGGGCTTCGCATTCTAGAGCAGAAGTTCTTATTGCTCAACGTGACTGATGAGCAAAAGGTGCGCTTTGCTGCGCAGCAGTTGTTGGGGTCCACGAGTGCATGGTGGGATACATTCAATGCCATGCAGCAGCCAGATCACTGGGTGACCTGGCAGGAGTTCACCGCAGCATTCAGGGAATTTTATATTTCTGCGGGTGTCCTCAACAGGAAGCTGACCGAGTTCCTAGACCTACGATAAGGTAGTTTGTCAGTGATGGACTATGTCAACAAGTTCAATCACTTGTCCCAGTATGCTAGAACCCATGTGGATACTAACGAGAAGAAGAGGGATCGCTTCTATCACGGCCTCTCTTGTAGCCTTCAGGAGAAATTGTGTACTGGGAACTATCAGACTTTCAGGGCAATGATGAATACTGCCATCGCCATGGAGGGCTTGTAGCAAGATTCCTAGGCAGAATGGAAGAGGAAGTAGGTGGCTATGGGGTCTTCTAGCCACCCTCATACTCAGAAGGTATAGGTTGTCCGACGGGTGCCCTATCAATCATCAGGCGAGCATTTATTTCGGTAGCCCCAGCATACTTCTCAGGCTTCTTCCACACAGTACCGTGCACCTACTCAATAGGTGCCACAGCAGCAGCCCCAAGGATAGCAAGCCCCACCTCGGATGGGACCGGGAAACAAGCCGGGTGCTTGTTTCAAATGTGGCAAGGATGGCCACTATGCCCAAGAGTGTCCCCAGAACTAGCCAGCCTAGTCTGTTCAACCATCGGCTAACTCTAGGCTAGTCAAGCGGACAATGATTAAGAGGAAAGTGCCAGCCAGCCGATCCGGGCAGGTGAATTTCACGGATGCTGAGCAAATACTGCAGTAGGAACCAGTGATGGCTGGTATGTTTACCATTGATTGTCATCCAACTTATGTGTTATTTGATTCTGGTGCATCACATTCATTTATGAGCATGGGATTTGTAGGTCGGCACAATATACCTCTTATGGCTATACTGTATGCCTATAGAATCCATACTCTGAGTGTGCCGATGTGCATCAATACTCGGACGGACATAGTGAGCTTGGTATTAGCCACTCACACTTACTGTCTTTAGTTCATGATGCTGCCTGGGCAAGGCATTGATGCAATTCTTGGAATGAATTGGTTGCGAGTATATGGGGTAGTATTGGATTTGATGCGGAGAATTGTGGAGTTACAGCTTCCTTCTTCTAAGGATAGGATGTCTCTTCTTGTACCCTCAGATCCAGTCTTACTTATTGCTGCTCATGCTAAAGCCTCTCCTAATCTTGCCTCTATCCTGGTAGTATGTAGGTTCCCGGATGTTTTTCCTGAAGATCTACCTGGTTTGCCACTGGACAGAGAGGTGGAATTCTCCATTGAGCTAGAGCCTGGTACTGCTCCTATCTCTCGATGCCCGTACCGTATGGCTCCAAAGGAATTGGCTGAAATGAAGAAGCAGTTGGAAGAATTGTTGGAAAAAGGCTTCATCCATTCTAGTTCTTCACCATGGGGATGTCCAGCCATTTTTGTGAAGAAGAAGGATGGCATTCTTCGGATGTGTGTGGATTACTGCCCTCTTAATGCAGTAACTATTAAGAACAAGTATCATTTGCCCCGCATAGATACTTTGTTCGATCATCTAGCTGGTGCCAAGGTGTTCTCCAAGATTGGCCTCTGTTTAGGCTATCATCAGATCAAGATTAGACTACATGATATACCAAAGACAGCTTTTTCTACTATGTATGGGTTGTATGAGTACCTAGTAATATCTTTTGGTTTCACCAACGCGCCTGCATTCTTCATGCACCTGATGAATTCAGTCTTTATGTCGGAGCTGGACAAGTTTGTTGTGGTATTCATTGATGACATCCTGATATATTCTAAGAATGATGAAGAGCATGCCCAACACCTTCGGATAGTACTGGCTCGATTGAGGGAACACAAGTTGTACGCTAAATTCAGCAAGTGTGAGTTCTGGTTAGATCGAGTGTAGTTTTTGGGGCATGTGTTGACACCTAATGGCATTTCTGTAGATCTCAGCAAGGTGCAAGATGTGTTGAATTAGAAGTCTTCCAAGTCTATGCACCAGATTTGTTAGTTCCTTGGTCTAGCCGGGTACTATTGGCGTTTCATTCTAGATTTCTCCAAGATAGCTCAGCCGATGACCAAGCTACTCTAAAAAGAAGCCCAGTTTGATTGGAGCATAGCCTGTGAAGAAGCCTTCCAAGCTTTGAAGACATTTCTGACCACTGCTCCTGTGTTGGCCCAACCAGATATTGATAGACCCTTTGATGTATATTGTGAATTGTGATGCCTCGAAGGTGGGGTTGGGATGTGTGCTGATGCAGGATGGACGTGTGATAGCTTATGCTTCGCGCCAATTGAGAAAGCACGAAGTGAATTACCCCACTCATGATTTAGAGCTGGTTGTTGTGGTCCACGCTCTAAAATTTTGGAGGCATTACTTGTTGGGCAACAAAGTGCACATCTTTATAGATCATAAGAGCCTCAAATATATCTTCACTCAGTCTGAGTTGAATATGAGGCAAAGGAGATGGTTAGAATTGATCAAGGATTATAGCTTGGAAGTACATTGTCACCTAGGAAAGGCCAATGTGGTAGCTGATGCCTTGAGCCAAAAGTCATATCCAGTTGAAGAAACACCTTTGTCTCTCAACCATGCAGAGGTGTTGGCTCACATTGCCTTGACCTCAGAATTGCTAGAGCAGATTATTCTAGAGCAGAGGCAAGACCCTGAAGAAATTCCTCACATCAGGAAATTGATTCCCGAAGGATGTGGCCCTCACTTTCGTATTGATGAGCATGATGTGGTGAGATACAAGGATAGATTGGTGGTTCCATCAAATGATGAGCTGAAAAGGAAGATTTTGAATGAAGCTCACCATTTAAAGCTATCTATCCATCCTGGCAGCAACAAGATGTATCATGATTTGCGCCACTTGTACTGGTGGTCCAACATGAAGCAGGACATCACCCAGTACGTCGTGGAGTGTGACACTTGTGGGAGAGTTAAAGTAGATCACATGCGTACTCTGGGATATTTGCAGCCCTTGCCCATTCCTATTTGGAAATGGGAAGACATCTCCATGGACTTTGTGATGGGTTTTCCCCGCACATCCAAGGGCTATGATTCTATCTGCGTCATTGTGGACTGTCTCACTAAATTTTCTCATTTTATCCCGGTGGACACCAGATATATAGCCAGAAAGTATGCTCAGATATATTTTGACCGGATTGTGACCCTACATGGAGTTCCCCTTACTATCATCTCTGATAGGGGATCAGTTTTTGTCTCTCGCTTCTAGGAGCAACTCCAGGAGTGTCTTGGAACTAGCCTCCTCCGAAGTTTAGCTTATCACCCCCAGACTGATGGCCAAACAGAAAGGGTGAACCAGGTGCTCGAGGATATGTTGAGAGCTTGTGCCATTTCTTTCCCTAAAAAGTGGATGAATGCCTGAAGTTCGCTGAGTTTTCTTACAACAACAGCTATTAGGAGAGCATTCGTATGGCACCCTTTGAAGCTCTATATGGGAAGAAATGTAGGACACCACTCAACTGGGTTGAAGTGGGAGACCGTGGGTACTTTGTGCCTGATTTCATCAAAGAGGCTCGAGAGCAAGTAAGCATTATTCAGAGTCACTTGAAAGTAGCTCAGAGTCGGTAGAAAGCTTATACAGACAAGCGATGAAGGCCCTTCCAGTTTGTAGATGGGGATTATGTATATCTCAAAGTGTCTCCTATGAGAGGGGTGCACTGGTTTGGTGTCCGTGGCAAGCTAGCCCCTCGATATGTGGGTCCGTACAAGGTGTTGGAGCGGTGTGGCCTAGTTGCTTAGCGTCTCTAGCTTTCCGATATTTTATCTGCGGTACACAATGTGTTTCATGTATCGCAATTGAAGAAATGCTTGTGGGTGCCTGATGAAGCTGTGGAAATTGAAGGGCTTCCTCTCCAGCCAAATTTGACTTATATTGAGCACCTTGTCAAAATCCTGGATGAAAAGGAATGAGTGACAAGGAACAGTGTGGTAAAGTTCAACAAGGTGCAGTGGCAAAACCATTCAGAGGATAAAGCCACATGGAAACAAGAGAGCTATATATTGAAGCATGACCCCCATCTTCTCTATGGATCTGATAGGTAGTTGCTACGTTGAAATGTAATTTCCTATCTCCTTTCCCACACCAGGCACATGAAATCTCGGGTCGAGATTTTGTTTTAGGGGGGTAGATTTGTAACACCCTCGTGTTACACTATACAATTTTTGCTAAAACATTGCATATGCATCATGTTTATATGATAGTGTATGAAATATAGTGTGTAAATAAATTCCTATGACTTGAAATGTTTATTGGAAACGCGAAACGGAAGTTATATTTATGTCGCGTTATATCGCTTAGAGTTCTAGACGGATTTTTAATGAACGAAAATGCTATAGAACGCATACCCGACACTTTAATAAAGTTTGTGGTACAAACTTCGTAGGTAGCGGTGAAATACTTGCGGTCGGGAATGGGATTCGCTAGCTAGCATCCTTGATAGCGTAGAAATCGAATTCGACGCGAAACCGATAAGAACGTAGTTGACTTTCTTAAGTTAGGAAACGCTTCGACGAAGCTAAGTTTGGGAATTTTTGCAGGCAAATTGGATTAAGAAGTAGGGTAATTTCATGGTTGGTTTTAGTAGTTTGACATACCATCTCGAGCGTTAAATAGTTAGTTTCGCCACTGGATCATCGAGTTGGGTTTTAGGACCGCTTTAACAATCGTGCATGTCACATTCCGGTCGGTGTCTGTGTCTGGACGTATTCACCGCCTCGGTTCGGCTCACCGCCGCTGCACTGGCCTGCCCAAGCGCTCGCTGCCGTGCTAGTCGCATCTTCGCTACCGCGCCCAAGCACGCGCTCACGCACGCGCCACCTCGCTGGTGCCGGCGGGCCTAGTTGCTCCACTTCACCGTTGCCGTCTGCCTCGCTGGGTCCTCGTGTGGCTGCTAGCCTCGGTCGCAAGTGTTGGATCGCCCACATGTGCTCTCGCCAGCGGCGTCGTGTGTGCCTGCGTTGCTGTGCCACCGTCCCATCACCATGCTGCTGCCGCCCGTTCACTGTGTCGTTGCCTTTGTTGCGTTGTGTCGCGTCAATGTGCTGTAGTGTGTCACGGCCATGAGTCTGCATCGCCCGCGTACGCTGCACCGCTCACGTTGCGCCCGCCTAGGACGCTGCTCTGGCATGTGGCCGTGTCGCTGTCTGCTTGCAAGTCAATGCGTTGTGCCTGTCGAGCCATGCCAAATTGTACGAGCACATGTGTCTTCCCTATGTGTGCCTTGTCTGTTGCATTGCGTGGTGAGCATAGCTCTGTGCTCCCGGTAACCTCTGCTATTAATGGCGTCGCGTCGGAGTCGTCGGGCCGTGCCAAGGCTAGCTCGCAACGCCGGTTGAATCCATGCAATTGCGTGCGCCTGAGGATTGGGTAAGAACCTAGCTACGCGCCGAACACTTCCACTGCTGCTGCCAGCTGGTGTCGAGCCCTAATTTGAAGTTCCTTCGCCGTCGACCACTTTAAGACTCCACGGCAACACCCATCAAATTCCCCTAGCCCCATCCACCTCCATCCAATTTGTTGGCACTGTATCTTCACCCTGCTCCACTCTATCCCATGCGCACCCCATTTCACCCTGCTACTGTCTGCTCAGCGCTGCCGACGTAGTCACGCCACCGCCGCCGTCATGAGGCTTGCCGTGCGCACGTGGGCAGACTCGCTCGGTCAGTCTCCGGTCAAGCCACCATGTTCGGTAGGTTCGGGGTGAGTCGATGTTGTCCATCCTTGAGCTTGTTCATGTTGTCTGTGCCTTGGCTCACGGGAACGTGCCTGCCATCGTAGGGAGAAGTCCACCGTCGAGGAGGGAGCTCGGGACAACATCTTTGATCATCGCGTCGCCGCCCATCATGTTGGGTTTACGCCTAGGTGAGCATCGGCTCATAATTGGGGGCAGGGAAAGGCCGGTCTGGCCGGCGTAATCGCCCTGTGCTAGCGCCACCGGGCCGGTGCACGCGTGCGGGTGCCGAGGGTGTCACCGTTGCGAAGACAGATTATTGTGAGGGCTTATCTGTGAAGTAATTGTCTGTAGAAATAGTGCCATGGGTCTCAGGGTGATTCATCGGTAGGTCAGGGGTATTTTCGCAAAACGGCCATCGCGCGTGGGCCTTCCCGTTGTGGGCCGGCGTCGCTCGGCTAGGCCACGCTCCTGCGTGGGCCACGCCAGTGGAGCGCGAGCACGCGCGCGTCACGCGAATGTGGGCCGCGCTGCGAGCAGTGGGCCGCGGTTTGAAATTTGGTTTTCTATTTTCCAATGAATTAATAAATGCTTATTCAATTTAGTTTTAAGCTGAACTATGATAAATTATAGTAAATCTTGTAGATGTCCAAAAATAGTAAAACAAAATTTGTTAGGTTCACAAAAATGCTATATGTCTCTTGGTATAGTTAGTTTGCCGTTAGCTATGATACTGATAGGTTCATAAATTCAAATTAGAGAGCTTAGTATTATATAGCATAATATGTGTAGGAATTTTTTTGGCAAATTGATGATAGATTTAGCCATGAAATTTTTATAGTAAGACCAATAGATTATTATATACTCACTGTAATTTTTGTAGCCCTAGAGTATGTTGATAAGTAGAGTAGCTAGTACCCCTTGTTTTATCATATATAAAATAAATCAGTATTAGGAGTAAGAATACCTTTAGTTGCTAAGATAATATATGGCATGCTTCATACTTATTAGTGGTAACGGTAGGTAACTTAGCACCTTAGTTAGTAGAACTCACTTAATAGCTTGATAGCTATATTTTATTTTAAGAGCTGCTGTTGTCGTATTACTAAGTGTTGCATCATCATTTCATGCATGTAGATCACAAGTTGGTAGAGTTCATGCCTGTGGAAGAACAGGATTACGAAGAGATTATTGAGAAGTATGAGGAGGAGATCCTGTGCAGGAGGAGCCCCGGAGCGTTTTGTGCTGACTTTGTTGACCCACCACCTGCCCAAGGCAAGGCCTAGTGCATAACCCATATTTTTACTGATCACTGAATATATATGATGTGCATTTATGTTTCAGGTATTCTATGGAAACTACATGCATAATACATCTACCTATGAGTCCTACTAGAACAAGTTGAGTAGCTGCTATGCTCAGGATTCCGGTAGCGCGAGTAACCTGCCGTTACTTGCAATAGGTGATAGTTATGATCACTCATGATAAAATGATGGAAAGGAAAAATGGTGACCGGGCAGGGATATGGTTTGGGTATTGATGGGTGTAAGAGGTTATGTCCTGCGGCCAATAGGGCATAACTCGGTTACACTTTTTCCCTGTCTGTGTCTGTTAAGGACCGGCCATTGCATAAGGCTCCAGGCAAGTCACAGATTTATTATTCCAAGCACATACTTGGGTATGGGCGCAGGGAAGACTTGTTGCTCTCTTGTCGTGGGTTCCGGCTCTTTCCGGATCGACTGATTGGAGGCGGGGATGGTAGAGGTCCTTGCACCGCACTAAGTCCGAGACTTAGGAGCGGGGGCTTGAAGTCCAAGTTTGGGTGGGGACTTGGACCGCATGACAGGAGGGTCATGGGTTGGTCCTGCTTGTGCCTGGGGTACAAGCGGGGCGTGTGTTTTCAGGGTACCCAGCTGGGGGCATTGATTCGCGAATCACCGGGCGATCTGGTACGGCTTGTCTATGGTTTAGCATCGTAGTAAGAACTGAAAGCTGGAAGATGATAAAATAGAACTGATTGCTCAACCCTTGCTTGAAAGTAGAATAGGTGCTTACATAGAATGGCTAGATAATGAATTAATACGGCTGTAAATAATAACATAAATAAGGACTCACTATTAGTATTGCTTTCTACAAAGAGAAAACCAGCAACCCATAAAGCTTTGCATATCCCTTGGAGCCAGGAAGCTATTCCCACTAGTCGGATAAGTCTTGTGAGTACATTGTGTACTCAGGGTTTATTTACCCCTGTTGCAGGTAATGCTTGAGGAGTACCATTGTGTGAAGGATCCTTCTGGTGGGCATAGACGGATCCTCGTCGCTAGATGTTTATTTTTATCCCGCTGTTTAATATTCTGTACTCTGACATTTGGCAATGTAATAATGAATTTCTAAGAACTCTAGATGTATGAAATGTATTAAGTATTGTAACTCGTTCTCATTATTGTATCCTTTGGAAAAAATGTGGATCTTTCGGGTTCTCCCTTGGGGTGTGCCCGACGGATACCACCCGCTGTAGCTCGCTTTCGGGGTGGTTAGTGTCTAGTGAAAGATGAGTGCCTCCGTAAGTGCGTTATATCGGGCGGTTCTAAAACACAAGTTTCAGAATAGATGAATTATAATGGCAGATCTCAAAACTTTGAAAATTGTAATGGCATAGATCAAAATAACCCTAGATTTTATCCCTCATTTGGATGGTGGGAAATGGAAATGAAGCTATATTTGGATTGGGAAATCTCAACCCGATGGGAGGGGTGGGTTTCGACGTGAAATGAGATCCGCTCAGCATCGCGAACGGAGCAGGCCGTCGCCACGCCGTGAGCACGAGTAGGAGCGGCTCACGGACGCCGCGACACGAGCTAGAGTAGCGGCTCTTCCTCCACTCTCTCTCTCCCCTCTCCCTTCGCTCCCTCTCTCTTCTTCGGCAGCTATCTCGTGGAGGCACAACACCTGGGGAGCCTCACGGGCGGACACCGCTGCCCTAGCTGGGGAGGCGCGGGCACAGCCCCCGCGTGGCCTAGCCCTGGCTGGCCGCCCCGCCACCGCTGGCACGAAGGCAGCCGCTGTTCTGCCGGCCGGGTCGCCGTCGCCGCCGGCCCCTGTGGCTTGTGGGCACGGGTCGCTTGAGGATGACTGGATGAGACAATGAGTGTTTTTCTAATTACATTAATCTTGTGGTTCCCACTCAACCCAAACCCAAACCGGCTCCATCCAAATAAAGGATTGGACTAGAATCATGTATCCATGACCCTAACCCAGCCCATTTCCTTTTCCCTTACCCAGCGTGATTTTTAACACTTTTTTTAAACTATTTTCAAATCTGACACTGTTTTTTTAAACTAACACTTTTGGCCCGCCTATTCGCATGGCGTGGCAAAATCACTCTGTTGCGCCATACATGGCGGCGCGACAGGGGCAATCAATGGCTGCGGTGACCGCTGATGTGGCAAGTCTGACGCTCCACCTGTCACGGCGCGATGGGCCTGTCGCGCCACGTATCACGGCGCGGGACTGCCGCACCACGCATAACGGCGCAACAGACCTGCTACTCCTACTTGCCTTGTACTTCTACTGTTGTGCCTGCACATAAAGCTTTTATGGCCCTATGGGCTGTCTATGGTAGAGCAAGCTAGGAAGAGGCATGCACACAAAGACATGTGAGTGATGTGACACCACGGTAACGCAGGCTTCGCCATTATGACCTGACATAGTGACACCTCCCCCTCGGTCTCTGACTTGCTTTTGGACTGTGCACTTGAGCAGCGCCATTGTGACATGCACAGTGCTTGAGAGCAGCTCACGGGCTACTAGCATCTGACTGTGTGCCTCGTTGAGAGTAGACATAAGAGTGGTGGGTTGGTCTTGCTTGTGCCTAGGGTACAAGCGGGGCATGTGTTTCAGGGTACCCAGCTAGGATACATTGGTTCACGAATCGTCGTGTGATACGGTACAACTTGTCTATGATCTAACACCGTAGTAAGAACTGGAAGATGAAAGGGAATGAATTGATCTGATTGCTCAACTCTTGCTTAAAAGTAGAACAGGTGTTTAAATAGAATGATTAGCTAATGAACTAATCATGACTGCTAATAAAAACACATAAATAAGGATTCACTACTAGTAATGCTTTTCGTAAAAAGGAAACCCAGCAAACCATAAAACTTATCATATCCTTTGGAGTCAGGAAATTATTCCCACTAGTAACCCACTACTCTCAACGAGGCACACAGTCAGATGCTGGTAGCCCATGAGCTGTTCTCAAGCACTGTGCATGTCACAATGGCGCTGCGTCAAGTGCACAGTCAAAAAGCAAGTCAGAGACCGAGGGGGAGGTGTCACTGTGTCAGGTCACAATGGCGAAGCCTACGCTACCGTGATGTCACATCACTCACATGTCTCTTTGTGCACGCCTCCTCCTAGCTTGCTCTACCATAGCCAGCCCATAGGGCCATACAGGTTTTGTGTGCAGTCACAACACCAGAAGTACAAGGCGAGTAGGAGTAGCAGGTATGTCGTGCCGTGATGTGTGGCGTGGCAGCCCCGCGCTGTAATGCATGGCGCGGCAGGCCCACCGCGCCGTGACGGGTGGCGCGTCAGACTTGCCATGTCAGCAGTCACCGCAGTCGTTGATTGCCCTGCCGCGCCGCCATGCATGGCGCGATTTTGTCGCGCCATGCGAATATGTGCGGCCAAAAGTGTTAGTTCTTAAAAAAATAAACAGTGTTAGATTTAGAAATAGTTTAAAAAAGTGTTAAAATAAAAAAATCCCCAGCGTGCATCCAAACGCCACCGAGGTGAACCGGAGAAGGAAAACAACAGGTGTGTGTGAACGCAGGAGTGGGGTTGGCCGAGCTTTGCTTCTCCGGGCGCGCGCTACTGGGCTGGGGCTGGTTTCTCATTCTTTTTCGGTTTCCCTTTTTTTCTTTTTTCTTTTTTGCCATGACACTCGGCTCTCCTTTTTGTTTCTCATAAAAAAAACTTGGCTCTCCTTTTTTTCTGTTTTCATTTTTTCTTCCAACTGCTTTCATTATTATAATTTTTTAGTTGTAATCACGTTTATTGTTTTCATATCCAATAGTGAATTTTTCCCTTTTCTATCACTAGCTTATGGTAAATTCTGTTATTGGTCTTTTTATTTTTTGTTTTGATTCATTTTTATATAATCCTTTTATTTCACATAAATATATCACAAGCATTTTTTTCCCCAAAATGTAGCATTATCTCGAAAATGCTGGAATAGATTTCTCTTAATATGGGAACATTTTGGTCATGAAGCTAGAACATTTTGGTCAAAAGGTCACGGAGTTAGATCTACTTCCTAACCCGAGTCTTGTGTGTGCTGAGGTGTCTCTCATGGTTTGTTAGATCATCATATGGGCACTTAACAAATATATGAACATCAAAATTTGTGTCCCTCTTTAGTACAACGTTTCCTAAACTCAATTTCAAAAACAAAGATGAACTTAAGCATTATGTGTTCTTTTGCCATATACCATCAACTTTGAGGGTTTTAAAAGCCGTTCACATCTCATAAACCTTATTAAGAAGCCCTTAATTATTTGTAACTAATACACCAAAAACCCACGAGGTCTTTCACAAGCCCAGTTCCACTTGGTTGATTAATGACTAGTAGTATTACTGGCCATTTATATACTGTCAAGACATTTAACTAATGAGAATAATTTTATTAGAGATGGTGGTACACTTTTTTTGGAAGCTTGGTCATGGTTAGAGAGTATTTTTCTCGGAATAAAACTAAAAATCAAACACCTCATATTTTGGAACATGGGGAGTAAGGACTAATTATATATCAAGTTTTAAATATTTGTGGTTTTGTTGGAAAACTAGGTTTTCAGCGGGTATAAAGCGGTGAATTCTTCACCTAGGCGGAGCCCCTAGGTGAAGGCTGAGAAAGTGGTAGGTGGACCTAAGCACAATTAGGGTTTCATAAGTGCATTCACCAACTACCTTTACATAGGATCTGGCTCCCCTTTTTATAGGACACTGTTTGCTACTATTTCATTGTACATCACTGCCCTATGCCAGCTAAGGTACATTCCTAGAATATCCTAAGACTAGTTCAAATCTTCAGGGGCATCTTGGGTCTTTTCCTTCTACATTGCCTTTGCCTCTCGAGCCTCAGCTGTAGGCCCGTGGGAGGCCCATTTCCGACTCTAGGCCGTAGTGCTGTAAGAGCTCCCTTCTCTTGGGCGGGGATCACACGACCTCTGCCCGAACCGCCTGAGCCTCTGCCTATGCTCTACGACCTCCGTCGAGGAGCTCCTCTGAGTACCTTCAGAGTCTGCGCTTGGACCTCCGCCTTTCCGGTGGTCAAAGATGAAGGCTTTCCTTGGCGTTCCTGCGCTTTGACCTTCGCCAAGCCAGCGGTCAGACCTGAAGGCTCCTCCTGGTATACCTACGCATCATGAAACATGTAAATAGTTGTTGTTACATAGGGGCCTCCGCTACTCATATGTCTATGTCCCAACAGTTCTCCCCTTGAGGGCATGGTCTGATGCGAGTGGGCCGTGACCCTTAATTTCATCGTTGATATTAAGTTGTGGAGGCTTCCCTTCTTTCCCCCTTGAGTCGCCCAGATTAGATCGTTGCAGTTGTGGTGTGTCACTTTCTTATTGGTTGCGGTGGTTCTAGAACCGACGCGTCGCCGAACAGATGTGACCGTTGAGCAGGTGAGTTGAAACATCGATCCGCGACCTATATAAGGGTGCGGTAGGTGAAGGCCCCCTCACCCCCGTATGAGCTATTGCTTTCACCTGCTAGCACCTTCTAAGTTTTCCTTTGCCTACTTAACCTTTGCTCAAGTTCGTTGTGCCTTTGCTTCTCTGAGCTTATTTTGGTGCTTAGAGGTGGCTTCTTCTTCTGGTTCCCACCCGCACCGGGCTTCCTTGTTAAGCCCTTATTCTCGCCTACTCAGTGTTAGGGCTAGCGGTTGGTCCCAATGCTTCGAGGAGTGTATGCTGGCTAGTGTGGAGGCTATTGAGTTGGAGGTGGATCTTGCGAGCGTCGAAGCCTCCATTGGTGATCTAATTACTGCCGAAGAAGTAGAAGACTTGGCTGGCGTGGGCAGGACATAGGATTTTGGGCCTTTGCTCATGACGATGGATATGATTGAGGCTTTGGAGAAGGAGGGCTATTTTGGTGTGGGGAAGGCGAAGCCTCCGTAGGATGAGACGGTGCCTAAGCCATAGGCTGTTGATGCCATCGTTTTTTGTGATTTCTTTGCCTGTGGCCTTTGCTTCCCTACCGCATGGTTCCTTTGCCATGTTTGGGAGGCTTTTGAGGTACAACCGCACCATCTTACTCCAAATGGTATTCTTACTTTGAGTAAGTTTTGCTGGGCTTGCATGTCTTATGGTGCGAAGCCACACATTGGCACATTTTGTGAGTAGTATGAGCTTCAACGACAACCCAAGAAGGTGGGTGAAGACTAGCTTGTTACCTAGTATGGTAGTTGTGCCTTCATGCCTAAGAGGCAATAGAAGGGCGAGAGATTGCAGATTTCTTTTGCCCAGAAGAATAAGTGGAATAAAGACTGGATGCAGTATTGGTTCTATGTCAGGACCGGCGGCATGACCTCTACGGATAGCGAAGGGAAGAAGCACACTCGGTATCCGTTGGCTTTGGTTATGACTCCGATGTAGCCTTCGACCTAAGGGACTCCTAGACCAGAGGTCGTTGAAGGACGTGAGGCCTATGACAAGGCCTTTGCTTTAGCCTACCATTATTCTAGAGGTCGTGGTCTAGTGGAGGAAATGGTGGCGTCGAAGTGCTGGCTGTTAGGACGTAATAGACCAACGATGAGGTTCAAAATGGTTAGTGTCGGGGTTATAACCCCAGGGTATCTCAAGGCATCGATTAGATGGTGGGCCACATAGCTCACAACGCAAAGCATACAAAGGCCCAAATGACCGAGGCCTAGCAAAAGACAAATAGGGTAGGCTAGGCGCTGAGGTCGGGGTTATCCACGACCCCTTCCACCTGCCTTGGTCTCACCACGCTCGCAAGGCGTATGATCTCTCTCTATCATGACCTCTAGAAGAGATAGAAATAGGTCATGCCTTGCCAAGCGAGCCTACCCTAATAGGAGCAAGTATGCCACACTGACCCCGTAAGGACCAAGGTGATAGTAGTCACCTCAGCCCAATCAGACACCAACCCTGCGCCACACTGCATGGACAAGACAACACTGCCTCAAGGCAGTAACGACGGGTACAATGACCACCGACTAGGTACAACCCAACTAGGTAGGTATACGGTCCTACCCACTGTGGAATGGAAGCCATGACAAGGGTTTCAGTGAAGAGGCTGACTAGGCCAGTTGAAAGCCTCGACCTCAACGATCGGGGTCGTGGCCCTTAGTCCTGAGAAATGACTAGACAAACGATGACCCGGGGTAGCTACCTACTATGGGTACAACAACCTGGGGGAACTTGGAAGCGGTGACATGCCCATACAAGTGCACGTCAAGGTGACACTCTAATGATGCATGCGCCCCATGGGACCTGTGTCGATCGGCATGTGCCTAATGATACGGCTCACTTGCAGGGGCTAAACCACGACATACTATGCATCGATGTTCACTGGAAAAATTGTCATGACCTATAGAAAAGATAATGGCACCAGGCGCGCTATTGCCGGACCACTCCTACGACGCTAAGTTCACAAAAATAGAGCCGCGCCTAGCCTGACTACGTGGTCGATCCCCTAGCAAGGCCACGGCCATGGTGTTCAAATGCACAAGATCAATAGCTGACACGCAAAAGAAAAAGAAACACGGGATAGAAGCTAAAGAGTAGCATTCATCCAAGGACCCTAGGTACAACCTAAGGCCCCTAACCACCACCGTAGAGGATATCCACCACATTTACAGCGGCCACGATGGTGGCAGTGGCAGCAGCGAAGCCGCTAACCAGCTCCACTCGCTTTGCCTGGCTAGCATGATCTAGAAACCCGAGCGCCACCTGATGGAAGTCCTAGCTGGTGCGAAGCTAAAGGGCGGCGAGAGCGATGCCGGCCCTCTATCGGATTTCGGCCACCACCGCACGTTCATGGTCCTCCATCAGAAGAACCTCCCAAAGGCGGTCCTCCTCTATCTCATGGTAGGCACTGTTCGCCTAAACGGCCATTTAGCCCATTTAAACACCATGTAAACGCTACACGGTGGTACGCCGTTTCCGTTTAATCACCCATTTACCCCGTTTAATTGACCGTTTAGCCTATTTAATGAGATGTTTTGCCCGAATAATGGCTAAACGGTAGGTGACCGACTGTTTACCGTTTAGCGTTTAGGAAAACACTGATGGTAGGAAGCCACCAACAGCTCCTCCAACGCTGGCAACAAGATGGCGGGAAGGTCAGGGATGACAAACAATGAATGGAACAACAAGACATAGAAGCATCCTTACCCATGATACGGCCCTGGGCGTCGGTGGCCGCCGCCTGCGCGGCAGCGGTCTCCCTCTTTGAGGCCTCAAGGGCCACCCAGACGGCCTCAAGATGGCACTCCAACCAGCTCACCTCACGAGTGGCATTGGAGAAGCGTTGGCGAGCCTCGTCTGCCCCATAGACGAGCTCATGGAACTCATGTTGATCATCCAAGGAAGACGACGATGAGCTCGACCCCTAGTGGGCGGGGTCATGGCGCGAGCAGCACCGACAGCCCCCGCAGGCACGGCATGGGAGGCAGCCCTATAGGCCACATAGGATCAACATAGGTCGGACCCTCAAACTCGAGAATCATCCAAATGCACTTGCCCTTGATCGCGCATGCAAGGACAGATAGGTGGTAGCGCCCCACTGGCACCAGATGACTCTCCCAGCGATCACTTGTCATGACTCATCCTCACCGATAGGGGGAACTCTAGATGAGCAAGAGCGGGGATAGGGAAGTGGAGGAGCAGGTGACTCAAGATGAATACACCCTCATAGTTCCGCTCCAAGTGTATTTGTAACCACTAAGGGTACTCAAAGCGCGCGCATGCGATTGCATTTACTAACTGCTTAGAAAACCCCACAGAGTAGGTGAAGCGATCAGAAGGGAGGCAGAATGATGATCACCCAAGCAACGATGTGATTCAAGTAAGCTACGCACACCCCCACTTTCCCTCTATCGTTTCAATTTACGCGTCTATATTTCATGGTGCATGACCATTTGCGAGCGATCGCCATCATGCCACGATGTGACCAGGGAGGCCAACCACCCCCCAGGGATCGTGTGCCGAGCAGCGGCCTGTCGCAATCACGATCCCATGTTGTACTTAGGAAACTCACTATTGGGCCAGCCCTTAGAAGGGCCCAAGGCCACAAAAGGGATAGGGGCAGGGAGGATATGGGCCCCCGTAGCTCTAATTGGTGGTGCGAAGCCACATGACCATCTCTCTCTATGTTCGAGTCGTCCACTTTGAGGTCTCTTGGGCTGACCCCTTCTGGGGGAGGCATCTTGCCCTCTGGCCATTACAGAGGTGGTTGAGGACCAACGGGATTGATGGCCGATGATTTATGGGACATCTCACATGAGGCACAGCTGAACTCCACATCGATTAGGGAGGATATCGGGTCCCACTTGAATTACCCGTATACCACGACAAGGCACACCGCTCTGACCATGAGGTTACGGTGGACATGCCTCTCCCCGCGTGGGGTGAAAACAAACCCACCTTCAACAAGGCAACATGACCTCTTAGGGACGACAAGGATGTTAGGGAAAGATAGAGTAGGGTCCCCGTGACCCCAAGGAAGCTAGGGCCAAGCCACGGCTAACTCCTCTCTACATCCCAGGTCTTAGACCTAAGGCCGGCTTTAGAGACCCATAAACTATCAGGGGTTCATGACCTCTCCGAGAGAGATCAAGGGAGCAAAAGGTCAGGGTGACACGCAATGCGGAACCCAAAACATGCTCACAACTCAGTCTTGTGGAAAAAGCAGAAGGGTCCAAGACCTACGAGCCGATGCACGACTGCAAGAAACCACACGACTGTGTAGAAGAGGTCAGGGGAACGATCCCCCGAAACACCGAGGAAAAATAGCCTCTCCAAATGAGCTGGTTCAAAGGGAAAACCCTGAACCCATGGCTCGGGGGCTCATGGAGTAGGCTACGAGAGGCATCAGAGGGAAGTTCCTCTAGCAGGAAGAAAAACAACCGCGCCGCTAAAACGTCAATGAAAGGTGTCACCACAATGGTGATGCCAATTGACAACCTAGGGCCAAGCGTCGCCAGGTACGACGTCATGCCTCTAAGGAGCAATGCGCTAGAGTGCCACCGCAACTCCTCTAGCTTCAGAGGAATGGGTGGCCTATAGCAGCAGTACGGTCGTGTCGCCATCCTACCTCGTCTAACGGGGGTGGAGTGATGGGGAAGCGCTGCTTGATCCTCCTCTTGTCCCGCCGATAGTCTGGGCAGGCCGATGACAAACATGTAGGCCTCTTAGGGGAGTCGGGAGCAACACCAGCCATTGCCCATATTGAGCACATGAGCCACCTAGGCTCGGAGTGAGAAATGGCAACAAGATGGCACATCGAAGTCGCGCATAACTCGACACGATGGCCATACTGCCCCTCTCCCTCTGACTCGCAAAATCCCTTCTAGCATCGAATATTGGAACTGGCAATGATAGCCTCTAGCCACCATGAATGGCCTCTAGCAGGACGCATGCCAGAAAACACATGGTTCCCTTCAAAGACCTTTCTTGCTCCCCCATCGGAGCTCAGCCCCTTGAAGGGCCAAAGGAATCTCAGCACCAGAGGTATCCTGGACGGAGGAAGGCCCTCACTTATAAGCCCAAGGGTGGATTAAATAGCTTGGGACTCCCTCACCACGTGGTGAGCAATAGGAGGCACGAAAGATCTAGAAAAATCGAGATCTTCCTAAAGGCAGGGCCGTTACAGTGCCAATGAGACCGCTCAGTCCCGCCTAGAATGCAAGCCCTGATGCATAGCCCATAGAAATGATAGTCGAGTATTGCATCATCAGGACACCCTGACAAAGTGAAACATGATGGATGCTCGCCGCATTGAATACACTGACTAGCAAGGAACCAAGCAATGGAGCCTGAATAAGCTATGACCACGAGTCCACGCTGCGACGTACGTGCATACCAGCGCTTTCATGATCATTTCATGATCGCAAAAATGCTTGGGGGCTACTATCGGGGTTATAACCCCAAGGTCTCAAGGCATCAATTAGATGGCGGGCCGCATAGCTCAAACGCAACAATAGACAAAGGCCCAAACGACCGAGGACTAGCAAAAGCCAAACAGGGTAGGCCAAGCGCTAAGGTTGGGGTTATCCATGACCCCTTCCACCTACCTTGGTCTCACCACGCTCGCAAGGCGTACGATCTGTCTCTATCATGACCTCCAGAAGAGATAGAAAGAGGTCATGCCTTGCTAAGAGAGCCTACCCTAACAGAGCAAGCATGCCACACTGACCCTGTAAGGACCAAGGTGATAGTAGTCGTCTCAGCCCGGTAAGACACCAACCCTACGCCACGCTGCATGGACAAGACAACACCGCCTCGAGGCGGTAACGATGGGTACGATGACCATCGACCGGTTATGGCCCAACTAGGCAGGTATACGGTCCTACCCATTATGAAATGGAAGCCATGACAAGGGTCTTAGCACAAAGGCTGACCAGGCCAGTTGAAAGCCCTGACCCCGATGATCAGGGTCGTGGCCCTCTGTCCTAGGAAATGACCAGACGAACGACGACCCGGGGTGGTTACCTGCTACGGGTATGACACCCCGGGGAACATGCAAGCGGTGACAAAGACCATGACGGACACCGCGTTGCATGGGACAGCTGACGAACCACCGATGTGCCTACAATGCCTACCATGGTCGGCACAGTAGCACCATGTTTCGCTCTGCTACAACGTGGCCTCAAGACCATGATGACAGCCACGCTCAGACAGACACCAAAAGATGACGTAGCTTGCAAGCCAAGTTAGCTAGGACCTCCCTCAGGCTCTCGACCCTTCGGTCAGGGGATCCTTCTCTTTGTAACAAGCCTTGGACCTGAACTCTATATAAGGGTAGCCAAGGCACCCATCTTGGGACATCTTCACATTTTTCATCCTCTACCATTCCACCTATAGCAGTAGGGCTCCTAGGGCTTCTCTTCAGGCTGCCCTCGTCTAGAATAGGTTCTACCACCTCTTTCACCATTCTTGCACTCCCCATTGTAAGAACTTCAGAGCATTCAATCGAGGAACACGCACTCAATCTTCTCTAAGACTGGACGTAGGGCTCTAGCCTGAACCAGTATAAATTCTCGTGTCTATTGGATGCTACTATCGTCTTCCTAGAGCAGCGTGGTAATCATATAAATTTACTAGTCTAGTTTATGAAACACTGACAGTTAGCTTGCTAGTTTTTGGCGATGGGGTTGGTGTCCTATTCCCTCGTTTTGACATGAAGCGGGCGAAGGACATAACATCTGATGAATATGTCGTAGCCATTGAAGAAGGCACGCATGATATTCTTGGTGAGATGTCAAACAAGGAGTTATTAGCACGAAGGGCCATCGGGGGTATGATGCCTCGTCTTAACCGTGTGTTTGAAGAGTTGGGGATGCATCACGAGGAACATATGGTTCCCTCGGAGGTTCTGAAGTCGCTTGAGGACAAGGCGAAGAGGGCCGCTGCTAAGAACACAACTACTATGGTGGAGGCAAAGAAGAGGAAGGGAGCTATCGTTTCAAAAATGATCAGCAAGAGACAAAGGACTTTGGTTGCTTGTGCCACTGCCTCCGCTAGTTTTGGGGAGGAGGTGGTGGAGAATGTTGGTGGAGGTTCCACTTCTGCAGTCACTAGTGTAGAAGGCGAGCGTTCTGCCGCCTCTGCTGATCTTGGGGGTGATGACTTCATCCCGACTGCCCTTCTCCAAGACCTCTGCTTCTCATGTGGAGTCCTAGCTCTTTGGGCCATGGTTAGGCTAGTGGCGAAGGTCTCTCTCTTCTTCTTCTTTTGAGCTTTTTCCCTGATACTTTGCTTGTGTTGTAGGGGCTTTTGACAACACAACAAGTGGATGGGCGGAATGCCTTGAAGCTGTTTACAATGATATTGGAGGTTGCTTTTTTAATTTGTACTTCTTGTTTTGATCTTACTCTTCTTACATTTTGTTTGTTACTAGGTGGCCTTCACCACCACCTAAAACATGTGGACTATTTCAAGTTGCTGCGGTATAATCTAGAGCCACATTGTGTGGTGCGTATTGTCTTCGTCGTCTCTTTCTTCTTTACATCTTTCTTGTGTGTTTGTAACCTTGTTGAGTTTTGACTTTATAGATCCACCATCTTATGGAGGCTCTTGAGGAACGCGGTACACAGGCTATGGTGGATCATGACTTGGCTATTGAAGCTCTGAAGAAAGAGCTAGAAATGGTTGAGGCCGAGAAGGCCTGGCTCATGGGGGAGATTGCGGGCCTTAGCATTGCACGTGGTGACTTTGAGAACTTACAGGGAAAAGTGGAGTCCCTGGGTAACGATCTTGAGGGTGCGAAGGCTGCTGAGCAGCTCGCTGCCGAACGTGCCCTGAAGGCCCTTGATACGGCCAATAACCTCCGCAAGGAGGTGGATGCTAAAAGGGAGTTTGGTATGTCCTTGAAGGCATAAGTGGATATACTGACCAGGCGCTTGGAGGATGCCAAGGCTATTGGGCTGGCCACGGCTGAGGTTTATGTTGGCGTGCTTGGCCAGTTCGGTGGTGTTACCTCTTCGCTACCTCCCGACCCTTCAGCGTACAACATCTTTTCTTGGATGAAGTCTAACTTTGCCAAGCTTCCAGATTTCATTGGCGGGGCTATTGATTTTGGATCTCTTTCTGCTACCATGAATTTCTCGAAGATGCTTGCTCAGTCAGGGTGCACACACACCAAAGGCCTTAAAGAAGTTACAGATATTGAGGGCCTGGCTGTGCTTGGGGAAACTTCCCTCGGCCTTGTGAGATCGGTCAGGAATTAACATGAAGTCCTTTTGGGTAAAGTTTGGTCGTGTGGATGCTCGCTCGGTGGCGGAGACTTGTTGTGCTACGGTTAGCTCTTCATCTTTAACTAGATTTGTCCTTTGTTGTTTTCGCTATCTCTCCGTGTTTAAGGTTATGACTTTTATGTTGTGTGCAGGAGTTGAAAAAGGCAGAGGCTGCGCGTGTTGCTACGGAGGCACGTACTTCTGAAGCTCATGAGGCAGTGGCCCCAAAGGCTTCAACTCAAGCGCAGCAGCCGAGGGAAACTACCTCTACTCTAGCTATCCCAGAGGTGTAGTGTTTAGGCTTTTAGTTGCTAGTTTTAGGTTTAGGTTATATGTAACCTTTGCTGGTTTAGTGCCTTTGCTGGCTAAGACTTAATTGTAGATTTGTCCTACGCAGGTTTCCTTCTCTGGGCCTGTGCAGGATGTGATACCCTTAACTATGTATCAAGATGGAATTTATGTTAGGGGTGAACTATGGGAATATTGGCGTCAAAGTTTCCCAAGACCTTCTGTTTTTGAAATGTTCGCCTTCGTATCGTATGATATTGATGATGAACGCGTAGATTTTATTAGATCTCTTGCTTGGCTAGGGCCTCGCCCACCTGTTTAGTTTTTGTGTTTGAGTTACGTTGTCTTATTGGCCTTCGTGCCTTTGCAACTTATGATAGCAGGTCTTAACGCCTCTAGTGTTCTGCTTTGTAGCTGCCTTCGAGCTTTTGTATACTTTTTGTTTTATTTCGATGATTACGCTTGTAAGGCGCTTTATTGTTATATGTTTATTTCCTTTGAATAAAGTTGTTTGCACTCTAGATGGGCACTTGTTTGATTGCAGAATCTTATTTTGATTACAATTTGGGCCGAAGAGCTCTAGCTGATGGCGCTTATTTCCTTGGTCTTACCTCCGCTTCTTTCTTCTCTGGTTGCCATTGGGGATGAGCTTGCGCATCTGTGTTGAAAAGCTGAGGCTCTAGTCTTCGATCTTATGTCTTGTGTGGAGGCTCCGACGCTTGCTTTCAAGTTGTAGCCTCTGCTTTTTTGGTCTCTTGCTGTTGCTAGTTGGGCTCTAGCACGTCGTAGTGGAAGAGCTGAGGTGCTCGTATTTGATCTTACAGTTGTTGAAAAGGCTTTGGCACAATTTGAGCACTCATTAGAGGTGCTAGTCTTGGATCTTGGTGCTTCTCTAGAGGCCACAGTGCAATTTGAGCAAGCAACGGAGGCTGTTGAACTCATGCTTGAGCGTTGTCTTTGCTTGTGCTTGGATGAGTTCTTTGTTGCCTTCGGCCATGCTGGAGCAGTTGTGCTCCCATCGAACATGGTTGATGCCAAGCTGAGCCAGTCAGTATCTTCAATTGCGGGGGGATGTTACAAGTCTTCGTGCGATACCCTTCCACAACATCTAATACTGGCTAGTTTTAGGCAAGGTGTAGCTGCACAACACCCACTGGGGGTTGTACATCACCCAGTGGTAGATGCGTACTACCTCTCTGTAGTCTTCACCGGGCAGTGCGAGCTGCTATAATTATGAGTCTTTGCACGGTATCCTGTGACCCTCTTATTTTTAAGGAAACCCCCACCTTTATTGCTTTCTTGTCTTGCTCTATAATGTGGTGGGTGTTCTTTGCCTTGACCTCCCGCATAGCGCTCTCTAGAGCTAGTGATATGGTGATGCACTGACTAGGGCTAGTGCAAGGGAGAGGCGCTGCGTTTTATAGTCTTATGCTTGCAAAGGTTTAATAAATTTTGGTAGTTGGCCGAGGTTTATTGCTTAAATTTGTTTTAATGTCGTGATGAGGTTGACAGATTTCTTTGTACTCACCATATCTTTGGTTCTTTAGTTCCATTGTACTTTAGTCATTGATTCCTGACTGTCACCTGGTGACTAATAATTAGACAGGTCTTCGCCAGGTTTTTTGCTCGATGCCTACGGTGAAGGTAGGTCTTTGTCGGGTTTGTGGCCTTTTGGCTAATTTTCATGATTCCTTGATGCCTGATGTTGGATAGGACTTTGTCAAGGTTGCAGGCTATTTTAGCCGCAGAGGTTATTCCATGCTTTGTAGCCTTTGGCTATTGGCTATGGAAGGTCCTCTTTGACGTTATGTTGTTTGTTGAATGTTGTGGCTCCATTGCTAGCCACTTTCAACCTTCGCTTTTCATAGTACTCCTGGGGGAATTCCTCTTTATATTTTAGAGGGTTTTACATGGTCCTACCTCATTAAAAACCTCACATCCATTAGGAGTCCCCTTGTGAGGAAAAGAGTGTAGGCCCTTTGTGTGAAAATGTAAAGAAAATGGAAGATACATGAAGAAAAAACCTGAGGTGACCTTCGCTTATAGTTCCGCGAAGGCCATCCTCTTACAGCTATATGTAAAACCTTCACAAATTGTCGATGTTCCAGGTGTGAGTAGTTGTTCTTCCTTCACCATCTGTTAGGTAGAATGACCCTTGCCTTCTAGCGACTTTCGTCGTGTATGGTCCTTCTCACTTTGGTTGGAGTTTCCTTGCACTTGCCGCATTTGGCTTCCTTCTTAGGACTAAGTCTCCGTCTTGTATGTGCTTTCTGACTATATGTCTATCTCTCCTTTTCTTTGTCTGCTCTTGATATTTGGTGATGTTTTGTACTGCTTCTAGTCTTGTGCCTTTAATTGTTTCCTTAGAATATTCTTCGTATGTTGCCAAAGCTTGCTTTATCACCCGGAGGCTCCGATGCCTGACCTCTTCGGGTAGCATTGCTTCTTCTCCATACAATAGTTTAAACGGTGTGAAACCTATTGCTTTGGATGATGTGGTGTTATGAGACCACACCACCTTCGGTAGTTCCTCGACCCACTTTCCCTTGCAGAGGTTGAACAATGTTTTTGATATTGCTGAAAATACTATTCTGTTAGCTCTTTCTACTGCTCCATTTAATTCTAGGTGGTAGACTAAGGCGGAGGCTAGTGTTGTTCCTATAATTATGCAGAACTCTTTGAACTTGTCTAAGTTGAACTGCTTTCCATTGTCTACCGTGAGGGTCCTTGGTACTCCGAATCTACAGATGATGTTTTGCTAAAAGAACTTTTTACAGATTCTGACGTGATGGTTGCTAGTGGTTTTGCCTCAATCCATCTTATGAAGTACTCAATTGCTACGACTGCAAATTTATTCCCCCTTGCGAAGGTGTTAATGGCCCAACAAGGTCCATGCAACACCCCTGGTGTTAAATACCTGATTAGCAATAGGTTAAAGATAATAAAAGTTGATTAGTAAGTTTCATGTGCTCTGTAATGATATCTTGTTTGTAATACTAAAAATGTGGAGTAAAAGTTCTTTTAAATTATAGCCAACTTAAATCTTTTTAGGGAAAGACAAAGCTTTTGTTAGTAATAAAAATGTGCATGAATAGTATTGCTTAAGTGCTTTGCATGAACCTCAGTGTATTTGGATCGTATGTGGTGTTTGCATAATGATTGAAATCAAAAGAGCACAAAATGACAAGGCCTTCTTTGTTTGAATCACCTTTTGTTAATATAGAGTCAACATATGTGATGTCAACCAACTTTGCTTTTTTGCTTAAACATATCTAAATGAGTTTGTGAACAAAAGTTGTTTAGGATTCATGTTGGAAAAATATGGAGAAAATGTTTAAAAATGTCAAAACCCCTAATTGGTGTTAATTGCTTGATAGCTTGTTGAAGGCCGAATAAATAAATAATTTATTAATAAACTATGAAATATGTCCATGTGAAAAACTTAGTACAAGTTATGAACTTTGCGGTGGAGTGCTTGTTGGTGCTTAGTTTGCATGTTTGATAGATTAATTAAGGCTCTAAAGTTTGAATCCGATTCAGTTTTCCTGAGGAGATTGGGAAGTTTCCAAGTGTTGGAAATTCATCGATGTTGCAATGTTGACGCTTCATGTTCTCCTAATTAGTGTGGCTAATGATCATGATCCCTTAACCAAAGTTGGAGAGTGAACCATGTAGAAGATTTTTGTACAGGATGTGGGCCCCACAACTTGACCAAATGCACCGCAGGTTGCTTCCAAGAGGGGCACTTGGCCACTGTCGTCGCCCATGCCCTGCTCTGGCCATGTGCATGCATAGCGGCGGCGGCCTCATCGTGTTGTGCCTCTGTGCCCGCCCATGCCACGTTGTCCCCGCCTCTGGCTTCTTAAGGACGCCGAGCTCGCCCCGCTCACTCTCAGCCTCTCCCTCTGCTACTCCTGCTCATGCCCTCTCCCTGCTCTGCTGCTCACGCCGCTCACCATAGCCACCGGGGGAGCTCCCATGACTGTCGCTGTTCCCCTACATCCAAGCTCCCTCGTGCCCCACTACATGCACCATCGCCTCCTCCTCACTCCCATATGTGCCTCGCTCGCGCTCGCTAGAGCCCGCGTCGTCGGGAGCCACCGCGGCCCCTGCTTAGGCCACCGTGCTGCTATACACACGTAGCCAAGCCACTACGCCCTACCCCGGCATGGATGGTGCCAGCCGTGGGTGCGCTGTGTTCGCCCGATGGCACACAACCCGTCCTCGTCGGCCGCCACGCCTCACAGCACCACTGCCGCATGCTGCCCCCAAGCCGGCGAAGCTGCCATCATCGCGCCTAGTGGCGCATGTGGCCAGCCCGCCTCGGTTGTCTATGGCTGTGATTTGACCTTACTCGGGTGTGGCGCCATGGAGACTCCCCAGCACCCATTTCCCCGCCACCGGCAAGTCCGTGTCGACTAGAATCGACCGCTCCGAGCCCATGCTCTTCTCTGTTCCATGAAGAAGAAGAAGAAGAAGAAGAAGGGGGTGAGAAGAGAAATATAAAGAAGGCTAGGGTTCCAGTTGTAAAGGTACTAGAGACAAAGTTTTGGTGGAAGGGCAAATATAGATTTAGAGAAAATCCAGGGTTCCCGATGCAAAGCGTGTTTTCCTTTTCCTGCTTTCTTTTTCTTTCATGTGTAAATAGGATGAAACTTCTATAATTCATAGTAAATCACATAAAAATCATAAAAATATCAAACTAGTCTTGTTACACTCCACATGACTAGATCTGTGCATTAGACATATAATATCGCATGCTTCAGTGTAAGGTTTTTGTTGTATAGATAATCTAAGTTTTTATGTGTATAATTAATAGAGGATGTTTAGTAGTGCAAATGAAGTGAAATTTTTATGGTACACTAGTATGGATGTGTGTGTGCTCTGGTAAAAATTTCATGTCCAATGAATGTTTATTTACCAAGTAATTAATTTATCATGTGTCACATGCTTTTATTACCATTAAATCTTAATCAATTGTTAGTAAATAATCTGCTTATACAGAAATTATGAAATTTATGCAGCAGTTATGTTTAGTTAACATGAATCACCCATAAATTTTTCATGTCCAAAAGAGATGTTTGGTGCATCACCTTTTTATTCCTTGGTTATAATTATTAAAGCTTTGATATATGTTAAGTGTTTAGATTAGGGTTAATATACGTTGTCTATACTACTTGTTTTACATGATGACTAAGCAAAGTGTGTTTAGTAAGTAAAAGTGTGCTTGGCATGTTATGATAAGCTTTGACTTGTATGTTTGAAATGCAAATGGCTGTTTTGCTCGCTTGTGTGAAAATAGTAACTCGCAAGTAAGTCGCTAGGAGAGGATGAGAGTCGAACCTCCAATGTTTAGTTACCCTTCACCGTGATGACATGTTGCTTGTCTTGTAGTGTTTTGTAAATGTCTTGTTATGCTTGTTTGACTGAAGCATGCATTGCATCTATGCATATCACTTAGGTCGATGATGGTTGATGGATCAATTGGTGGATTACGAAGTAGAACCAGAAGCCGGTGTAATGGTGGTCAAATCAGAAGATGGAGGATGTTGATCATGTCCTAAAGATGGAAGAATGCTAACATAGTATAATGATGGTTTACCCAAGCAACCCCTGGTGCATAACCCCTATTTTTATAGCACTTATATTATTATGTTTTTCGTGCATTAAGTTATAGGATTTACTTGAAACCCACCTGCATAAATATTCTATCCTATGAGTCCTACTAGTATGACAGAAATCATGTAGCATGCCATGCAATATGACTTACGGTAGAACTCGAGTGATGCGCTGTCACTCATGAGAAATAGGACCTGGTTATATTATTATTGCTATCACATGGTTTGGATATGGATAATAATTGGAGACCAGGCGGGACTGTGGGCTTTGGTTTGGATATGGTTGGTTACATAGAGTGAGGCTCTAGTTGCAGTTTCCCATCTATCTCGATTAAGGACCGTTCGTTGGTGGCCATTTGACAAGTTTGAAGGTACTGAACACATAACAGGGGCCTAAGTTACAGTTGACCATGAAGCTTAGTACTTCCTTATGACTAAGGTGCGCAAAACGTTCATCGGAGTGTTTCTCTGGCCATTCTAGCGGTTGTTTTTGGGAGGGGAATGTCCGTGGTAAAACTTATGAGGAGAGAAACCCATCGCCGGTTCATGGGGCGGGCCTCATAGGGTGGGTTCACTGGGGTGGTTAGGTCATTTCAGGCCTTGGTCATATGGTTGGAATGGTTACCTTATACATGCTCTGTCGAGAGAAGTATGGGCATGTGTTTGGGATTGCCCAGCTAGATGTACATCTATTGCAATCGCCGCCCCTCCTTGGATATGGATACCACTTGTCATTTCACTATCATCGTCGTTAAGACAACTGGAATATGGAGATGATGAGGCTTCTATCGGATGATGAAAAATATTCTGATTGCTTATCACATGCTTGAGAGTAGTTCAGGTGCTTACCTAGAATGGCTAAGTAATGAACTTGATGTGACCGCTAAAACTTTGAATATAAGGATGCACTGTTAGCAACGCTTCTCTGCAAAACAACTAAATAGCTATCCGAATAGCTCCTACATATCATTTAGAGTTGGGAGGCTACTCCCACCTAGTCGGGTAAGTCTTGCGGAGTACATTGAGCACTCAGGGTTTTATTCCCCCTATTGCAGATAGCAGGTGGGTGCTAGAGCTAACTATTGTTGTGTGCGGATACCTCCTAGTGGGCTCAGCGAGGCTTCCTTTATTGTCGCGGCCTTAGTAGTTTTACTTTCGCTGCTCTTGTATAAAATAACCCTTCTTCTGCTGCTTGTATGAAATCGGTTTTTACTCTGATTTTATGTAATCTTGTGATGTATGAAATGGTTAACAAATGTTGTAAGCTTTATTCACTTATTTATGATCCTAATGAAAATGTGGATTTTCAAGTTCTCCTGTTGGGTGTGCTCGATAGACTACCGGGTTTAATTTAATCTCTTATGTACTTAGTGTCAAATGGCTGATAAGTACACTTGGGATTAGGTTAAATTGGGCAGTTCTGCCACAATCCATGCCCCATCTTTGTAGTGGCCAAGTAGGTGGGATGAGTTGTACTGTGGCTGAAGGCTTTGACTGGTGTGGGGAGGTGCTTTGGCATGCTTCACATGTTTTGACAATTTCTTGTGCATCTTTGATGTGGGTGGGCCAATAAAATCCTTGCTTGATGGCCTTCGCAAACAATGCTCTTGGGCCTATGTGAGACCCACAAATTCTGAAGTGATTCTCTCGGAGGAGTTCCTTGCCTTTGCCCTGGGTTATACATTTGAGTAGCGGTTGGACTATGCCTTTTTTGTATAGGATCTCGTCTACTAGTGTATAGCTTCTTGCCCTGGCTACCATTGTTGCTATGCTTGCCTCGTCTTCTGAGTGCTGCACATTGTTTATCTGATCAATGATCAACTGCCTTTAGTCTTTGGACTCTATGAGTAGGACTTGCTTGAATGCTTTCACAGTTGCTTGTGCTGCTGGTGCTTGAAGTACCTAGTAGAATGTCCCATCTGGTATGGGTGGATTGTTTGCTATTGCCTTCGCCAGCTCATCGGCTTCTGCATTCTCTGACCTTGGTATGTATTTCAAGGTGAATCCCTAGAACCTCCGTTCTAGTGCCCTTACTGTCACCAAGTATTTGACCAACTCTGGCTCTCGTGCCATGTACTCTTTTTCAACTTGCCCGGCTACAACCTGAGAGTCAGTTTTTGCTAATACTGTTTTTGCACCGAGTGCCTTCGCTTTGTTGAGTCCCAGTATGAGACCTTCGTACTCTGCAATGTTGTTTGTTGCTTTAAACTCTAGTCTGGCTGCATACTTGGATCGGAGGCTTGATGTTGCTATTAGGACAGCGGAGGCTCCTGCTCTTAGGTGTCCCTAGGCCCCATCTGTATAGAGCATCTAGACTTGAGTTTGAGTTGGTTCACTTTGATGAACCGAAGGTGTCCAATCTGCCATGAAATCTGCTAAGGCTTGTGATTTTATCGTTGTTCTTGGCACATAGTTGAGGCCAAACTAGGACAGCTCTGTTGCCCATTTCCCTATTCTTTCGAAGGCCTCTTTGTTGCTAAATATGTCTCCGATCGGCTACGATGATGGCACTATGATCTCATGCGCTTGGAAGTAATGCTTCAACTTTCTTAATGAGATCATGATAGCGTATGCTATCTTTTCAATTTCTGTATAGTTCAGCTTTGCTTCTGGTAATGCTTCTAAGATGTAGTAGATAGGCTGCTGTTGACGGTCATGAACACCCGTTTTGACCATCAACATTCCACCCAAAACCATGGCAAAGTGAGGTAAATCATCATCACATGTGAAGAATTTTGTTTATAATTCACCTAGTTCCACATGTGCTTGTAGAATTATTTGTATGCAAGAAATATGGCAAATTTTAGCCAAAATGGTGACAAATATGGACCAAGGGAGCAAGTGGACATGGTAGGGCCACTTGGGCCCATAGGCCAGCGCTGCTCGGTGCTACCTAGGCACCACCCGGCCCCATCAAGTGCCAACTTGGCACTTTGCCATGTCAATGATCCATGGGAGCTCCTCCAAAGGCAATGCCAAGCATTGATTTAAGTTGGTTTCGATCAAGGGTCATGATGGAGAGGCCATGGATCCATGGGCCTATTGTCATAGACTTGGAGCTTCACCAACTGACTTACCTACCAAATTTCGACATGTGCTACATTCACAACTAACTTGGAGGAGCAACCATGATGCTATGATGCAGAGGTGGTGCATCCAAGGGCCAACTGATGCCTCCCTTGCGCCACCCGATGCCCTAGGTGCTCCACCAACCTTGCCACTACCTACAAATACCCCTCCCATTACTATACACTATAAATAGTGGGTGCGGAGCTCGGTGGAGAAGTACCCCATTTATTTCCAAACTCTCTAAGCTTCTCTTAGCTTTCTAGTAGTGGAGTAGAGCAAGAGCGAAGCTTCTCGGAGTCCGAAGGAGTCTTCTGTGTCTGGTATAGCTCCTTTGTAATTCTTTCATTTCTGCATTTCTTTATTCAGTATTTATTTTAGTACTTTATTCTAGTATTGCTTGCTTTACTTTACATACTTAGTCATTAGTGTTCATCATTAGTGAGCTTAGGTGCTTATTGTTTGGCATTGGTAGCATAGGTTATCTTATCATTAGTAGTCTTTCATTAGTACCAGTTCCACTGGCTGGTTAGGGTGCTTTGATCTCATTTTATTAGAGCTCGGATCGAAGTAGTAAGTTTATAGATTAAGCATGGTGCTTAGGCTATAGATTACCTGTGGATATGGCTAGGCCTTCGCATAGATTGTGGTAGGTGGCAAGTGGTGACAGCCTTGTCCATTCTGTGTATTCCACCATGATAGGTCTAGTTATTAAATCATAGGGCTCGTGGCACACCTTGTCTATTTAACTCTCCTAGTGGATAGGCGGCTATGCCCTGAAGGACTATCGCATTTCTCCTAGTCATTTGTTTACCCTTAGTTACTAGAAAGATATATCGCTTGCTCTCCCACCTAGCTATCTCTGGTTAGCTTGTATTTAGTAGTTAGTTTAGGTAGTTCACACTCATCCTTCACTATCATTCAACTACCTAGGATCAACATCAGCCTTGTTTTAGCAAATCCTAGTCCTATATAAATTTTAGCCTTCCGTCTTCCTATGGGAAAAAAAATATAAATTTGACACTCGGTACTCACCGAGCGAAGTGCTACAAGATAGTTCTGCGCGCTTGTGGAATCCTCCAATAGTCATTAAGAAATATCAACAGCTGCTGAATCCCTTGGATTCTTCTTCTTTCTCTTGGATGAGTACTCCACTAATTGCGTGGTCGGAGGCTGCAACATACAATAGTAAAGGTGCCTCCGGATCTGGTACTGTAACTAGGAGTTTGGTAGCCATGTAGCTTTTGAGTTGCTAGAAAGCCTTCGACTGTTCTGGCCCTCATTCCACTTTGTCTTCGCCTCTCAGAGCTTTGAAGAATGGAAGGTTGCGTTCTACTGATTTTGAGATGAATCTGTTTAGCGTTGATATTCTTCTTGTGAGCTTCTGAACTTCTTTTTTGGTTCATGGTTTTACCATTGAGATTATGGCCTTCGTCTTTTCTGGATTGGCTCTTATGCCTTCGGGTCCTATAATGTACCTGAGCATTTTGCCCCGGCTTACGCCAAAGGCACACTTTTCTGCGTTTAGCTTGAGTCTGGCTTCCCTGAGGTTGGTGAAGGTTTTTTTGAGATCTATGATGTGATCCTCTTCATTCTTGCTCATCACCACAATGTCATCGACATAAGCTATGATGTTTTTCTATAGCTAGGGCCGAGAAATGCTTTTGTCATTCTGGCGAAGGTTGATCCCGCGTTCTTTAGTCCTTCGGGCATTATGATGAAACAGTATATTCCAAAAGGAGTAGTAAAACTTGTTTTTCCTTGTCTTCCTTGTTGAGCCAGATCTAGTGGTATCCTAAGAAAAAATCCAGGAGTAAAAAATGTCTGCAGCCCGTTGCCTTATCAACGCAGGTTTCTATCCTTGGTAGTGGGAATGAATCTTTCTTGCAAGCCTTGTTTAGGTCTGTGAAATCTATGCACATCCTCATCTTCCTATTTTTCTTGGGTACCAGCACTACGTTTGCCAGCCACTCTGAGTACTTACTTCTCTGATGACATTTGCTTCTAACAGTTTCTATACCTCAGCCTTCGCTGCTAAAACTCTATCTTCTAACATTTTCCTTTGTCGCTGCTTTCTTGGTTTCATTTTGGGGTTGATGTCGAGAGAGTGTTGTATTATGTCTCAGCTAACTCCTTTCAAGTCAGAGGCTGACCAGGCGAAGACGTCTTTGTTTTTGGCTAAGGTTTCTATGAGCTCCGCTTCTTCTTCCTTTGAAAGGTTGCCTCCGATAGTGACTTTTCTATGTAGCACTGCATTCTCCAACGGGACTGATTTTGTTTCTTCTTGATCTTTGAGATCTATTTTCCCTTTTGGCATGTTCGAAGGCTCTAGTTCATTGCTCTTGGCTGACTTGACAAAGTTAATGTTGCACTATGACTTGTAGATGGCTCTCTCTATGTTACTTGCCTCTTTCTGACTGCCGTGGACTGTGATGGTGCCATGCAAAGCAGGCATTTTCATACACAAGTAGCCCATATGGATGGCTACATTGAACTTGTTTGCAAAGCCTCTACCGAAGATGGCATTATATGGGTAGTAGAGATCTACTACTTCTAAGGCCAGATATTCTGTTCTTGCATTTTCCTAGCCTCTGAAGGAAACTGGTAGAGATATTTTTCCTAATGCATCGATTTTCTTTTCTCCAAAACCGATTAATGGTGAGTCCAAAGGCTGCAACTAGCTTCTGCTTAATTTCATCTGATCGAAGGCATTAACAAAGATGATGTCTGCAGAGCTTTCTAAGTCTATGATAACCCTGTTAATTTCCCATCATGCTATATTAGCTTTGATCACCATGGCATCAGCATGGGGGTAGCTTTCCATTTGGAGATCTTGTTCTAAGAATGTAATGGGTGTCTTCGACCAATTTGTGCAGCGTACTGGACCCTGAACTGCTATGTTGTTGATAAGCCTATGATGATCTTTCTTTTGCTTCTTTGTCTAAAACTCCATCGTAGAGTCTTTGGCTATTGGCAGTATCATGTCAATGGTGGACATCGGTGTATGTGGGTTAAGCTGGTTTTCTGGGCTGGGCTCATTTTTGGGTACGGCTAGTTGTGGTGGGGGTGGTGGCGGAGGTAGTGTTTCAAGTTGTTTATTGTGAACTTGAGTTGGCTAGTTTGTCTCTATGAATGTTATATGTGGAGGCCTTAGGTTTATATAGGTGAGGTTGGCTTCTACTCGCTGGTTACTGACCTGCCCTTGCTACTGGGTGCTTGGTCGCCATGCGGGTAAGAAGTTGGGGTCGTATACGGCTGCTAAAGTGGATGGATGGATTTGATTGGAGTTAAGGTTTAGGTAGATTGGGCAGTATGGCTATTGAGGGGTGCAGCGAAGGTATGGTTGACTTCTCTTTTGGGTTGTTGTGGCAGAGGCTGAGGGTTTGCCCTGTTCTTTATCCTCTCTTGAGTTTCCTTCGTGTCTAGGCAATCTTTTGTGATGTGCCCTTTATTCTCTCCATGAAAGAAACAATACTGCCTTCTCTGTCTTGGTTCCTGGTTCTTATTCCAGTTATTTCTTTGATTGTATTTCTTGCCATCATATTGATGACGGACTAGGGTCCTAGGGGTTCCCCATAGGGGTACTACTTGGATGGGCCCTAGGATGGCCCATGATCTGTTAAAGGATGCGAGACAAGGTGGCGTGGACTTCCAGCTATTCCAGATCGACTTAGTCTGCTTACTATGAAAGCTAGATTTTGTAATAGGATTATGACTCTTCTCTTGTAACCGACTAGGACTAGTTACATGCCCTTATCCTCTCCCCTATATAAAGAGAGGTACGGTGCACCCCCTTGTAACCCTAATAATCATACAATCAATCCAGTGCAAAAGGCTACACGCCGACTAGATGTAAAGACTATTACTCGACAAGAGGGACTGAACCAGTATAAATTGTTCATCTCTTTGCGTTTACCATCGAGTTCAGCATACGCCGAAGCCCTCCGAATGTTTACCATCGAGTTCAGCATACGCCAAAGCCCTCCGAACACCATCCTGGGTACCCCCATGATGGGTTGCCGGTCATCAAATACCGATAGCTAGCGCGCTAGGTAGGGGCTTTCGGCGACTTCACGATTGAGAGCTTGGCAGACCTCGATGACATGATTTTGTCAGCGGGTGTCACCTTCATCTTCGGCTCCTAGATCTGCAAGGCAGACGACAACGGCAAGCTCCAAAGTTGTCTCATGGAGATCCCGACGCCTGCAGCTTCACTAGACGTCTCGATGACCACGCTGGATCAACTCATCGAGAAGTTTTTGCACCTCTCAATCTCTGATTCAATTTGAACTCAGGAGGTCACCATCAACCATGACTCCCACTAAGACATGTCACCTTTGTCTAAGCTGGAGATCCTATCTGAAGTCTAACATGAAGACTCAGTTCATTTCCCACTTAGACTCAAGAATTCAGCTTCAATCTATCAAGATATGATCAACTACCTCGTGCAGTCTGAGCAAGAGTTCCCTCTTACGGGTGCCTAGCGAGGTTTGATTCTATCCATCACACCAGAAGGAGGCATCGTCCATTGGTCGGGTGCTCGACCCGACACTTCTTTAATAGATCCATCTCGTCTAGTTGGCATGGTGGAACTCTTGTCTTATCAGGACGGTAGAACTCTTCCAGCGGACAACAACGATCACTGTTCTATAGAGATTTTGGACATCGCGACGACTGTAGAATCTAGAACTCACTCGGCCATGAGGCACTCTAGAGAAGTCTTTATGGCTAGGCAACCACCTCAGATCCCTATGCCTAACCCACCTGATATCCAAGATGGAGAGGAAGACTTGTTCGACATCTCCCTAGACACTAGGCCACCCAACGGAGAGACGGATGAGCAAAGGATGGATAGGGAAAAGAAGAACAGAGCTCGACAGGCTCGGTGCAACTGTGCCCAACACTACAAGGAAGAGTGGCAGCGGTATTAGTCGGCTTGTTGAGATGTTGAACGACGACGCTTAGCTATAGAGGCAGCATATGAATAGCGTCTACGGGATGAAGAAGCAGAACGACAGCGCCAAGACCGTGATGTCGTCAGAGCCTCTACATCACTCAACCTTGAGCCTGAGTTCATGGAAGTAGCTAGCCACAGGGTCTTTACTATGCCCTATGCCAGCGTCTACGCCCTGGTAGAAGAGATGGCGGCCATAGAATACACTACTCCAGATCAACAACGACTCAAAGTCATTCTAGAATCCACAGCCCTTCAGATGCAGGCTGTAAAAGTGACATCCCAAGCTAACCCTTCCGGAGGACCAGAGGTGCGAGCACCAGCCCACTCCCATCTATGGTTGTAGGGTAACTAGAACAGGAATCAGGGTGCCGCACAGTCAGCCTATCATGGGCACCAGTATAGTAACAGGAAAGGCAAAGGCGAGTCCGAGTACAGAGAGGCCGACATCTCACCAGACAGGTTTCCATGTTTCTCTAACAAGACTTCTCTCTGTACGGCTTCCCTACAAATTCAAGCTGTCCAACCATACCAAGTACGACGGGAAGACATAACCCAACCAATGGTTGCGCATCTACTCTTAGTCCATCGAGTTGGCAGGTGGCGACGATGACATAAAAGTGTTATACTTTGCCATGGCACTTGACACCATGCCTCTTGCCTGGTTTGATAAGTTATGAGCCAACTCCATCGATACTTGGGGACAACTTTAGCGCAAATTCTGTGAAAATTTTTGCGGCGTCCTCACCCACCCAAGTACCCAAAACGAGCTTAGAGCTTGCAAGCAGAAACCAGATGAAACCTTCCAGCAATATTATTGCCGCTTTGTTGAGTTATGAGCCCAAGTCTATGATATCATAGACAGGGAAGTGATAGATCACTTCGCCAACAGGATCAAATACAAGTGGTAGTTTAACAAATTCTATGATGATAATCTAGAGACTGTCGAGGACTTTAAGCGTATAGTATAGAAGATGATTGCATCTAAAGAGCGTACTCACAAACAATTCCCATGCGGCCAACAATACAAAGGTTACGACCCCAGAAGCAATCAGGGTGGACAGTCTGGTAGAAAGAGAGGACCTGACAACACTCTTGCTTCCATGGACAAGTCCAAGAAGTTTAACAAAAATAACAAGAAGTTCGAAGACCTCAAGAATTTACCCTGCCCTTTCCACAAGAACGCCAAGCATACGACGGTCGAGTGCAGACAACTCCAAGAACTGGGTTTCTACGACAAAAGCAACAAGGACAAGGGTAAAGCTGATAACAACAAAGATGCAGACGATAACCCTGACCCTGGCTTCCAATAGTCTAAGGAACAAATTATAGTAACCTTTGTGGGGCTACCCACTTCATCAAACAAGCGCTCAAGGAAGTTGGCTCTTTGGGACATCATGGCAGGAGAGCCCTCAACACCAAAGTACCTTAATTGGTTTAAGTACCCGATCCAGTTTTCTAGAAAAGATCAATGGACTAGCGTGACTAACACCGGCCACTATCCATTCGTCTTGGGTCCAACAATAGCCGGCATGATAGTCCCTAAAGTCCCGATTGATGGAGGTGCAGGATTGAATATAATATTTGCAGATATGCTGAAGAAGATAGGCCTAGACTTTACTAGCCTACTCACCTCCACTGATGTCCCTTTCTATGGGATAGTACCCGATAAGGCTGCCATGCCACTCGGATAGATCACACTCCCAGTAATTTTTGGCACCCAAACAGTTTCTGAATGGAGTTCATCAAGTTTGAGGTGGATGACTTTGAATCATCATACCATACTATCTTTGGTCGACCTGCTTTGGCCAAGTTCATGGCCATACCACCTTACCCGTACCTCTTGCTCAAGATGTCAGGTCCCAATGGCATACTCTCCTTTCAAGGTGACCTCAAGCACTCATATGACCATGACACAGATGCCGTCTAGATCGTAGCCAGAACGCAGCAAGCCTATGAAGCCCAGGAGATTGCCAACATTGCACAACAGACTAAGCCAGAAGACATGGAGATTCTAACTAAGAAGGCGGGAATCATTGCACCACCCTCTAAGATGGATACCATCAAGATTGATCTAGGTACTGGTGATCCCTCTAAGATGGCTATCATCAGCGTCCACCTCTCCAAAGAATAGAAACTCATGCTCACCAACTTTCTCAGGGAAAACAAAGATATCTTCGCATGGAAGCTGGCTGATATGCCAGGTGTTCTGAGAGAGTTGGCTAAGCACAAATTGGATTTAAACCCCGGCTCAAAGCTGGTCAAGCAACATCTACGATGGTTCTCACTAGATAAGAAAGCAACAATCAAGAAGGAAATCACCGAGTTATTGGCAGCCGGGTTCATTAGGGAAATCCTTCACCCTGACTGGCTAGCCGATTCTATATAAGTCCAGAAGAAGAACTCGAAAGAGTGGTGCATGTGCATTGACTACACAGATCTCAACAAACGCTACCTGAAGGATCCCTTTGGCTTACCTCGCATTGATCAGATCATAGACTCTATGGCCGAGTCGGCTCTTTTATCCTTCCTTGATTGCTACTTGGGTTACCATCAGATTGCCCTCTGAAAAGAAGATCAGAGCAACACATCCTTCATCACTCCATTTGGTGCCTATTGTTACACGACCATGTCCTATGAGTTAAAAAATGCTAATGCAACCTATCAACAGCTATCCAGGCATGCCTAAGCGAACAAATCGGTCATAATGTAGAAGCCTACGTGGACGATGTCATCGTCAAGACCAAGGACCCTTCTACTCTCATCTTAGACTTGAAGCAAACCTTTGATAGTATTCATAAGTACAAGTGGAAGCTTAAGCCAACAAAATGTGTGTATGGAGTTCCTTCTAGACAACTATTGGGTTTCCTCATGAGCCATCGGGTATCGAAACTAGCACGAAACAGATTCAAGCAATCACTCAGATGACTCAACCTCACTGCGTCAAAGATGTTTAGAAACTGACAGGGTGCATGGCTGCCCTCAATTGTTTCATCTCATGACTCAGGGAGAAAGGTTTGCCCTTCTTCAAGTTGTTGAAAAGATTGGCAAGTTCGAGTGGACAGCTGAAGCTAATGAAGCCTTCCAAAAGATAAAAGAGTACTTGTCCACCTCTCCAATACTTACTCCACCTGAGAGACATGAACCACTCCTACTCTACATTGCAGCTACTACTATGGTAGTTAGTACGGCAATAGTCATGGAGTAGGCAGAAGAAGGGCATGTATATAAGGTACAATGACCTGTCTATTATATTAGCAAGTGCTATCAGAATCCAAGGCCATGTACCCACATGTGCAAAAGCTCCTCTATGCCCTCTAGATCACTTCACGCAAGCTACGCCACTACTTTGATGAACACAAGGTAACAGTGGTATTCGACTTCCCACTTGGTGATGTCCTACGCAATCGGGATGCAACAGGACGCATATCCAAGTGGTCAGTCGAACTAGCAGCTCAGAACATCGAGTTCGTCTCCCGCAAGGCTATCAAATCTCAAGTCTTGGTTGATTTCATAGCCGAGTGGACCGAAGCCCAGCAGCCTACTTTGATAGTTATCCTCGATCATTGGAAGATGTATTTCGATGGTTCCCTCAAACTAGGTGGCGCAGGCGCTGGCATTCTCTTCATATCTCCAGATGGAAAACAACTTAAATATGTCCTACAAATACTTTGGCCTGCTACCAACAATGAAGCCGAGTACGAGGCCCTCCTTCATGGCCTTCGAGTAGTAGTCTCACTCGACATCAAGTGTTTGCTCGTCTATGGCAACTCCTTAGTGGTCATCAACTAGGTCAACAAGGATTGGGACTGTACCAAGGAGACCATGGACGCTTACTGTGCAGAAGTCCGCAAACTTGAGAAACACTTACAAGGTCTAGAAATCCTCCATGTTATGCGAGATCTCAACGTTGCGGCTGATGTTTTGGCCAAATTGGGATCAGAAAGAGCCTAGGTACCCCCTGATGTGTTTGTTCAGGAACTCCAAGTCCCTTCAATCAAACAAGAAACCTCCACATCCATTGGTACTCCGACTCCTGATGTCTAGGTACTAGTGATCAACCCGGCATGGATGCAAGTATTTATTGATTACATCTGAGACCATAAGTTGCCTCACGACAAGGTAGAAGCAGAGCAGATCACACGTAGAAGCAAGAATTATGTCTTAGTCAGAGACAGGCTCTACCGACGGGGCGCATCATCTAGTGTTCTCCTCAAATGCATTACACCTGAAGAGGCAGAAGATCTTGGAGGAAATTCACTCCGGGTGTTGTGGTAACCACGCAGCCTCCAGGACCTTAGTCGGCAAGGCTTTCAGATCTGGGTACTATTGGCCAACAGCACTGAAAGACACAGAAGAGTTAGTGCGACACTGCAAGGGCTGTCAGTTCTTCGCCAAGCAAGCCCATGTCCCAGCCCACAATCTTATCTACATCCCTCCATCATGGCCTTTTTTTATGCTAGGGGCTTGACATGGTTGGACCTCTCAAAAGAGCATCGGGTGGTTTCAAGTACATCTACGTGGCTATTGACAAGTTCACTAAGTGGATAGAGTACAAGCCACTTGTTAAGTTTAAGGCTACAAAGCCAGTCGAGTTCATGCAAGACATTATGTATCATTTTAGTATGCCCAATCAGATCATTATAGATCTCAGCTCACCCTTTACAACCATCGAGTTTAGAAGTTGGGCTCAAGATTGTGGCATCAACATCGACTATGCTTCCGTAGCTCATCCTCAAGCGAACATCCAAGTAGAGTGGGTTAATGGGCTACTTCTAGCTGGACTAAAGCCTAGGCTATTCGACGAGCTTAAAGACTACGGCAACAAGTGGATATATGAATTGCCCAAGGTAGTTTGGAGACTGCGTACTCAGCAAAGCCAAGCAACAGGGTACTCTCCCTTTTTCCTGGTTTATGGCTCAGAAGCCATCTTGCCAGCGGACTTGATATGGAACCCTCCTAGGGTTAACAGTACAATGAAGGTGAAGCAGACAAAACCCGACAGCTAGAAATTGACAGTGCCGAAGAAATCAAGCTTAACACACTCTTCTAGTCTGCTAGGTACCTACAAGGCCTACGACGTCACTACGACAAGAACGTGCGCCCCCGTATCTTTCAAGTCGAAGATTTAGTCCTCAAGCATATCCAGAATACCACAGGACGACACAAGTTACTCAGCCCTTGGGAAGGCCCCTTTATCGTCTCCAAAGTTACTCGGTCAGGCTCCTTCGAGTTAATCATAGAGGACGGCAATCACGTGCCTAACTCCTAGAACATCGATCAGCTATAGAGATTTTATGCTTAATATTATTAAGTAGTTGTCTTGTTTAAAGAAAATTCAGTGTTCTAGCTTCTGTACTTAAGATTCTTTGTTATTAATACAGAGTCAATGTTCTTCGCTAGATGGATCTGTCTTTTTCTTTTGTGCAAAATACACAACTATTCTAGTTGTCTCTCTTTGTTACAACCTTTATTACATCATATACGAGATATATAGCTTACTAATTGCATGGCTACATAGTTCTGTCACTATGACAAAATTACTCGACACATAGTTCTTATTCTGTATACCGAGTACTTGGCTATTATGCGAGATACGCCTCCTACTCGGATGGCTTACTTCTCCTTGACCGAGAGCCAATTACTGACAAGTTTAACTATTGCATGTCGTCCTAGGTAGGGTGATTCCTAGAAGCAAGTAACCTGATTCGTTGGCTATGGGATGGGATCCTAACAACAAACAATCGTTATAAGGATTCCTTGAACAAGTGACTTCGAGCACTTAACATTGACTAAAGGGTCTAACATGATTCTAATCATAGCAACTACATTGATCACTTTTTACTCAGCTACTCAGTCTTACGCACCTTTCTAAAGGACTCCACAAGACAAACTTATAGCCTAAGTAGACTACAATCTTACTCAAAAGATTACCAAGCCAAAAAGATGCTAACTTTGCGAGGACAAGTTAGCTGGAATAAATTGTCTTTGGCGTTTAAGTACCCTAACAAGACATATTACTTATAGGCAAAGTTTTGTCATTAAACTAACAGCCTATACAAGCAAAAGAACATTGTTTCTTACAACATGCCTACCCGGCACATATGCATAACAAGTTTTTTCAAACTTACACAGCCTATTTGTCAGGCTTCTCCATCCTAAGGTCTAATTCATCTATTATGGTGGTGGCAGGTCTATCGATTTCCTCCTCAGCTCTCTCCATAGCAGCAAGATGGCCTTCATCATCATAGTATGTGGTGACCTGATGGAGGTTCATAGCCAAGTATAGCACTCGGAGTGTACCGAGTACATTCTAGACGTAGACCTTGGCAGCTCCAAGCACATAGCTCTCAAAGTAGTTGGGGATGTCTCTCACTATATCCACCCACCTCTTTTCACCATATTCTAGCCTATGGAAGAGGAGGGCGAGTGGCTTCACAGCTTCCCAGAGCGTGTTTCACTCTGACTGTGCCCTCTCTAGCTAGGCCTTCATGTCGGTTACTGACTTCAGAGCCTGCATCAGATCACAATCAATTCTCTGCATTATTAGCTTAGCTCTAGCGAGTTCTTCACTCGCTCATTTAGTTACCTTTCGGTTTGAATATGCTTGGTTCTCCTAGCTTCATTCAAATCCTTCACCTCGCCCTCCAACCACTGGGTCCTGATCTGCTCTTCTACAAAGAGGACCATATATGATCATCATCATGATCACCGACTACTATATTCAAGAGTTGTAGGGAAGTCGTACAGTTCTCTTACCTTTCAATTTGGTATCAAAGAGTGTGGCCTTTTCTATCATCTTCAATAGAGAATCAAAGGCGTCATTCTTCCTAGTCTCAGCGGCCGCCTTTTGGCACTCAGCTTCACCAATTTGAGCCCGAAGGATGCAGAGAGTCTCTTCATGCTGTTTTTGCATGGACATCCACTCGGCCTCCTTCTTGGCCTACTCCTCCTTCAACCTGGTGAGCTCCGCCTGGGCTTCCTAGACCCTGATAGAGGCCTTCAGCTCTATGTCCTGAGAATACGACTATTTCTAGAATGAGAATTTGGAAGATATTTACAGTAGGAAATGACAAAATGCATTTACTTACCCTTAGCTGGTCATCAAAGACAGAAGCCAAGTTCAGCAGCCTGGACCAAGACCTCATCCACCCGGTGAACTCCGGACTATATGCCTAGAGCTGGGTACCTAGTCCGGTAACTGGGACGACATCATCTTCCTTCGCTTGCTGGGCGCTTATCGTCAGCACATCTGGGGAAGGAGCACTCGACGCAGCAGCACTTGGGTCATCCCTCACACTCTGCACATCTTCACATGTAGTAGCCTCCATAGGCTTCGGCCCCGGCGGCTAGGGAGCTTAGCCTGCTTCAATCGCTGCCACCTCTGGCTACGCACATCCACACCCTCTGCAGTACCCGGCTACACAAGTTGCTATGCTTCACCATCAGCGGGCGTTAGACCCTATGCCCGTGGTATCTCAGTGGACCTAGGTGGAGACACAGGCCCGCTTTCCTGGCCTTTCCCACCCGGGTACCATCGGTACACGGGTTCTCTTCAACCCAGGGCTCTTCACTCTACGCCCGGGTACTCAGTGTCTTTTTACCCTATTATGAGTTGCAGTCAAGTGATGTCCTAGGAATGAAATAACATATAGAGGAAACTTTGACACTTACTTGGCACTGGATTTCTTCTTCAGGGTGGGATTTCCTAGTGATATACCACTAAGCGATCCACCCAACTCCAGGCTTGATACAGATGCTAACAGCACTGAGTCCTCCTAATGACTCACAGTGCTAGCACCCTGTCCAAGCATGATCCCATCACCCTGAGTTGGCACACGGGTGTTGTCGACAGAAGATGATTGGCAGTCCACCGAGGGGTATCCCACGATGGTAGATTTGTCGATGGGGGTGCGCGTGATCAGGAACCGGATGGTGACACAAGGCGCAGAGATAGCGATTTAGACAGGTTCGGGCTATCTGATCGACGTAATACCCTATGTCCTGTGTCTTTGGTGTATTGTATTGAATACATGATGTCGAGTAGAGGACCCCTGCCTCTCCTTATATACTCTGGAGGGGTAGGGTTACAAGTAAAGTATCCTATTTGGCACTATACAATATCTTGCAGTGCACGCCGAGCAGCGCCGTGCACGCCTTGATCTTGTGGGCTGGGCCACCTCTGATGGTGCGGCCCATGTCTTAGGGGCCATACCCCCACAGCTAGTTTCCGAGCCTGACAGTAGGTGATGTAGTCGCGTGGTGCCAGGGTCATAAAGTAGAAGACCAGCCGAGTAGGCAGCCAGTCCCCGGGCATAGCCTCAAGATGAGAACAAGCACATTCACCGCAAGGTGAAGTGTGCCCACTTAGTCCCCGAGCCTGCTGGAAGATGAAGAATGAATCTTATAGTAGGGTCAAAGGAAAAGAAGTCTAAAAGCTTGCTGACATCATCTGACATGCGTGTATCAAGACCCTAGACATGCTGCCCAAGATCAACACCCCAATCCAAATAGCATGGAGCAGCTTGATAGCACACCGATGAGACGTAGCAAGATCCGACCAGCAAGGGAGTCCCCGGTGTCGCTGGCGCTGTCCGAGCACCGATGAGCGAGGAGTCCCCAGCATCGCTGGCGATGATCGAGCACCAAAGAGCGAGGAGTCCCCGGCATCGCTGGCGATGTCCGAGCACCGAGGAGCAAGGAGTCCTCGGCGTCGCTGGCGATGACTGAGCACCGAGGAGCAAGGAGTCTCGGCATCGCTGGCGATGACCGAGCACCGAGGAGCGAGGAGTCCCTAGCATCGCTGGTGATGTTTGAGCACCGAGGAGCAAGGAGTCCTTGGCGTCACTGGCGATGTCCGAGCACCAAGGAACGAGGAGTCCCCGGTGTCGCTGGCGATGATCGAGCACCGAGGAGTCCCCAGCGTAGGCGGCGATGACCGAGCACCGAGGAGCGAGGAGTCCCCAGCGTCGCTGGCGATGACCGAGCACCGAGGAGCGAGGAGTCCCTGATGTCGCTGGTGATGTCCGAGCACCAAGGAGCGAGGAGTCCTCGGCGTCGCTGGCGATAACTGAGCACCGAGGAGCGAGGAGTCCCTATGTCGCTGGCGATGACCGAGCACCGAGGAGTCCCCAGCGTAGGCGGTGATGTCCGAGCACCGAGGAGTTCCCGGCGAAGCTGGCGATGTCCGAGGAGCGAGGAGCGAGGAGTCCCCGGCGCCGCTGGCGATGACCGAGCACCGAGGAGTCCTCGGCATAGGCGGCGATGTTCGAGCACCGAGGAGTCCCAGACGAAGCTAGCGAGGTCCGAGGACTGAGGAGTCCCCGACATAGCTGGCGACGTCCGTGCGGTGAAGTGTGCCCACTTACTCCTCGAGCACGAAGAAACCGAGCACTGAGGAGTCCCCGACGTAGCTGACGATGAAGCACGGGCGACAAACAGTCTGGTCAACTGGTCGGCGGTGAAGTGAGCATTGAGTAGAAGCGACCGGTGAACAGTCCGATCAACTGGTCGGCGACGGAGTCCATGAACCAAGCGGTCCGACCAGTTGATCGGTGGAGAAGTCCGAGCACCAGGTGGTCCGATCACCTGGACGATGACCCTGCAATACAAATATGTAGAATGGGTAGTACATGATGTAAAAATATATGAACTCCGGAGAAAAATCAGCAATGGCGATGAAATAGCGTAAGTAGCTCGACGATTAGTTGGTGTGAAGATGTATTTAATATAAACCGCCCAAACAGTTAGTATGTAGCTGAGTTTCCAGCCCTAGCTAGCCTATAGTCCATAACGTTGAGCGCGGAGCCCGTGCACATGTAGGAGGAACAGGCGTCACCAAGGAGCCACTACCGACCACCCATAACGCAGCGGGCAGACGCTCGTGCACGTGTAGGGAGGAGCCGGAGACAGGGCCATCTTTGGGGACATCCGAGCATCAACATGACTGTTCAGGGATTCAAAAAAATCATTTGGAGAGCAAACATGGAGAAAACAGCTCGGAGAAATATTATGGCGATTAACGAAGATTGGAGAATATTTAAAAGAATATTAAAGCGTGACTTAGCTTTAGACAGAATGTCTAGTCGGTGACGTATGGCGTTATCTGGTCGGCGTTGATGGTGAGCACCTGGCGGGCGGTGAGTTGTTGGTGAAGGCGACCTCAGAGGTGGTTCCAAGATCGGATCTGCTATCGTGGGGGCCGATGTAGCCAGCGATGAATCATCGTCGTGGACCGGCATGGATCTCCATGAGATTGATGACAAGAACGCGCTATTGATTTGAGGTCCATCTGGCTTGCCATGGATCAAGCGCACACCCCTACCTGGTGCACCAACTGTCGACAGAAGATGCTCGGTAGTCCACCGAGGGGTATCCCGTGATGGTAGATTTATCGATGGGGGTGCGCGTGATTAGGAACCGGATGATGACACAAGGCGCAGAGACAGCGATTTAGACAGGTTCGGGCCGTCTGATCGACGTAATACCCTACGTCCTGTGTCTTTGGTGTATTGTATTGAATACATGATGTCGAGTAGAGGACCCCTGCCTCTCCTTATATACTCTGGAGGGGTAGGGTTACAAGTAAAGTATCCTATTTGGTACTATACAATATCTTGCGGTGCACGCCGAGCAGCGCCGTGCACGCCTTGATCTTGTGGGCTGGGCCACCTCTGATGGTGCGGCCCATGTCTTGGGGGCCATACCCCACAGGTGCTCAATAGGTCTGGTGGTGGCATCCTACCAAAAGCAAATAAATGTCACCAAGAATACATATGTCAAGAATTCAGTATCATAATTTTACTCGAAAAGAATACTTACTATCTGACAAAAAATGAGGTGTCTTCCTCCTCCTCTTCCGGTTGTTCCTCCATAGCCTCATGTGCAGTAGTTGTTCACGAGTTGGATTTAGCACAAGGTAAAATTCAGACTACATGGAGATAGTCCAGACATCTTTTACCTGGTCTCTGTGTGTAGGCTCGATGGGGCCTCTTGGGCACTGCCCCGCTCCCGGCGACAACATCAGCCTCCAATGACCATTTCCCACTAGCGGCACCCTACCTGGCACCTGGGTTTGCCTGGACTATGACAACATTCGGGCTCCCTTCAGACTTGCCCCTGGCTTCCTAGCCTACTGGGATGGCAGAGGTGGCGCTCCCTCCGCCAGACGCCGCTCTGCTTTCGCTAACTCCTCTAGAGTCGGGACGTGGAGGACGGGTAGCAAATCATTGAAATTTTGCCCCAACTCCTGCATCAACACACAGGAGTTAGTTTTTCATAGTATTAAGATATTTATAGATCACAATGTCAATATACTTACAGTGGCTGGCGGATTCTGATGATCATGCTCTAGGTACTGGTATGGTATCACCTATACCGACGCAAGCACGTTCTAAATTCTCTCTAGAACTTCTCCAGAACCTAACCCATGCTGGATGAACGGCACAAAGAGAACAATCTCACTCAGCTCAAGGTTGGGAATACGATGCTCTCTAGGCGCCTTCCATTCCCCAAGTTTCTGCTCCGGCAGATAGCCCTATTCATGGAGCTTCAAGAGATGCTTCGGCTTCATGACTGGTGCCATCCAGATCTAAGCAGCGGTGACCATCTCCGGCACCTCCAATGCCCTCTTTTTGGTGATTTTCTTGGCGGCGGCGCTTGGGTTCTTGCCCTTACCCATCAAGCAGAGCTTTTTATAGATCTAGGGTTTCAAGATGCGAGATTGGCAGTGCTCACAGTGGCTCAAGGGCTTAAGCATAAAGCAAATGGAGCAGAGGTAGATGATGCACAAGAACGGTTTCCTTTTTATAGGGTTTTTACCGTGATGTGGCCCGATAATCATGCCAACGGGCGCGGTATTTCGGTTTCCCTTCCATTTTAATGTGGCTACACGGTTGATACTACAGCTACATGCCTTTTTAGGATTTTCAACACGTTACAATGTGTTCAGACTTATCCGTTGGATTTTTTCTTTCCGGGTATTGGCCGTTATCTACATGGCCATATCATGAAGCGCCCGGATGATTGATGCAGTACTCACACAATCGCTTGACAGTATGTATTAAATAGCGCAGTACCCGAATGAAGATTTTTTATTCAACAATAGTTCAATGGACACAGAGTTGCACACTTTACAAGATTCAAGACCACTCAGAATAATGAGCGACTATTTATTTAGAGAGTTACAAGTATTAGATACAAGATTTTTTTAGTCAATAATAAAGACAACACCTACTTGGATAAAATAGAGTACTCATACTCTAAGTGCTTCTCAGTAGGTACTTTCGTACCCGATGCACCTGGATCCAAGAGGAGAAGAGTAATGCATCTGGGTAGATAATAGAAGTCTAGTGTGTCCTAGCCTAGAACCTTGGGTAGACTGTCTGGCTATGAACATTTGATGGCTGACTACCCTTGGGAGCTTAGTTACTGCATGAGGAAGCCTGTAGGCTAGTATGTAGGATGAGCTATTCACACATCTTGCCACCTAGCCGATGCCATCTATACACATTCAGGTCTGGATACGACCCTTCATGGATAGACGTCAATAGGCACCCTAGAAGAACTGATGGATGTGCCACCCTACCAGCCGTCACAAGACTTCTTCTAGTTGTAGTTCCAGACTCTTCTACTATGCACAACTGTGGGTTTAGCCTACCTCTAAACCCTCTCACAAGAATTCTTCTAGTCACTAAAGCTCTTGGTTATACCAACCGAGTACTCCTAGGGCCTAGTCTACTTTGCTCACCACCATATTTGCAAGCCTCAACGTCTGAGCCACTTTGCTTCTTCTACAACTGAGGTTCAAGTGCTCGCTAGGAGGGTTTTTATAGGCGTTTCGGTGTTGTCTATGGACCAGGTTCATGCGAAATACACGAACAAGCTACTAACTCCTACACAGGTTCACGTGCTACACTATAAGGGTACAGTGTGTCCCAATACACCTTTTTAGTGTACAGACGGCCTTTTTCCAGCACATGTGAAGTCATAGTACACCCAGTAGCACCTTTGATGGCATATTCCCACAAATATCCTGAGCATCTTTGAACCAACTGTACTAAAGCTTTGCATGTGACCATGACATGTCTTACCTGCTTTTGTACAAGCAGACAGGACAATAATTTTCACTGACACTCTCATCCTCGAGTATATTCTTTTTTAGATCCTTATCTCTAGTACAAGTACTCGAACATAGGCTCAAGGGCTGCAGGGTACATATCCTCTATGGATGTTTTTTTCTTTTAGACCCTCTAACTCTTTGTTTTGCAAACAACAAGAGGCTCGGGGGCTACACTCAGTGAGTGCACTTTTCTAAAAAGTGCACGTCACCCGGAGGCTTTACAGAGCACTTCATGGCTTCACTCACGAAAGCACTCGGACTATGCTTGTTTCTACTCGGCAAGATCAGGAGGAACAAGAAGGCTTTCGAGTTCAACCATGATACGCTCGGGGGCTTGACGAACTAGGGTAATAGGGGTTCCCCATGGGGGTACTACTTGGATGGGCCCTGGGATGGCCCATGATCTATTGAAGGACGCGAGACAAGGTGGCGTGGACTTCAAGATATTCCAGATCAACTTAATTGGCTTACTATGAAAGCTAGATTCTATAATAGGACTAGGACTCTTCTCTTGTAACCAACTAGGACTAGATACATGCCCTTACCCTCTCCCCTATATAAAGAGAGGTACGGTGCACCCCCTTGTAACCCTAACAATCATACAATCAATCCAATACATAAGGCTACACGCCGACTGGACGTAAAGGCTATTACCTGACAAGAGGGCCCGAACTAGTATAAATCTTTCGTCTCTTTATGTTTACTGTCGAGTTCAGCGTACGCCGAAGCCCTCCGAACAATATCCTGGGTACCCCCATGATGGGTTGCTGGTCATCAAACATCGATAATTGCTTTTGAGGTGCTTTGTTTAGGGTTGCCTCCGGCATCTGCTGCCCTCGCTGGCTGTTCCCTTGCTGCTCTATATTGAAAACTTGTTGATCTAGCACTTGCTAAGGCTATGATTGGCCTTGGTTTCTGCTGCCTCTTTGAGCATTCCTGCTGCTCCCTTGGTACTGCTTGTTCTGATTTTGCTCTTCTAATCTTCTGCGAAGGTCATTGTCTGACCTGCAATATTTCTCAAACTCATTATAAAGCTCCTCTATTGTGCTTGGCTTTTCCTGAGCTAGATGAGCTATGAAGGCCCCGATGCGGAGACCTTTGATTGCGGCTTCAATTGCCACATCTTCTAGGACATTTGGTGCCTTCGCTTTTAGCTGCACAAATCTCTGAAAATAGTCCCTTAGAGCCTCTCCTTGATTTTGTTTGCACTAGAACAGGTCCATCGAGGCCAGGGATTCAGTGGTAAACCCTTTGAAGTTGACTATGATTTTGTCGCGGAGGTCTTCCCAAGAATATACTGAACTTGGCCTCAACATTGAATACCATGCCAATGCATCGCCCTCGGCTACAATAACGAATGACTTAGCCAGAACAGAGTCGTTCCCACCTACGGAGGCTAAAGCTGCCTCAAAGCTCATGATGAACTAGCGTGGGTCTGATCTCCCATTGAATTTGGGTAGGATAATGGGTTTGTAGGAAGAAGGCCAAGGTGAGCTTTGAATTCCTTCGGATAGCAGAGATTTGGAGTCTATGGTTCTGTGTACTATTGGTGAGATGTAAGGTGTGTCGAAGGTTGGTTGGGCGACCATACCTGGGGAAGGGCTAGGTTGGCTTTGATTTGCTAAGTGGTGCTGGTTAGGTGTGTTGGAAGGAGGCTGGCTAGGCTGCATGCTTTGTATCTCCGCCTGCAAGACCGCTAACTGTTGCTTGATCTCTGCTGCCTAAAGTGACGCGCTGAACTGCCCTCTGGTTGGCGGCGAAGATTACTGCCAACCTATCTCTTTCTTGCTGCATACTTTGCAACTGGGCTTGGAGCTGTTGAAGCACTTGCTCTGGGTTTGGTTCTAGCACCGGCCGCTCCTCTGTTGCCACGGGCTGATCCTCCGCGACATCTTCTTCTATGTCTGGCTCTTCAGTAGCAATAGCATAGGTGTTGCGGGTGTTACGCCTGGGCCTTTCCCTTCTAGTAGGCTCCGAAGGTGCTCTTGCGGAGGCTGCTCTTTTTCTTGCCATTGTGAGTTTTGCTTGGCCTACACGCGGTGGGCGCCAATGTTGGAAAACTAGGTTTCCAGCAGGTATAAAGCGGTGAATTCTTCGCCTGGGCGGAGGCCCTAGGCGAAGGCTGAGAAAGTGATAGGTGGGCCCAAGCACAATTAGGGTTTCATAAGTGCATTCACCAACTACCTTTACATAGGATCTAGCTCCCCTTTTATAGGACATTGTTTGCTACTATTTCATTGTACATCTCTGCCCGATGCCAGCTAAGGTACTTTCCTAAAATATCCTAAGACTAGTTCAAATCTTCAGGGGCACCTCGGGTCTTTTCCTTCTGCACCGCCTTTGCCTCTCGGGCCTCAGCTGCAGGCCCGTGGGAGGCTCATTTTTTTACTCTGGGCCGTAGTGCTGTAAAAGCTCCCTTCTCTCGGGCGGGGATCACACGGCCTTCGCCTGAACCGCCTGAGCCTCCGTCTACGCTCTGTGACCTCCGTCGAGGAGCTCCTTCGAGTACATTCGGAGTCTGCGCTTGGACCTCCGCCTTTCTGGTGGTCAGAGGCGAAGGCTTTCCTTGGCGTTCCTGTGCTTTCACCTTCGCCACGCCAACGGTCGGACCCGAAGGCTCCTCCTGGTATACCTGCACATCATAAAACATGTAAACAATTGTTGTTACGTAGGGGCCTCCGCTATTCATATGTCTATGTCCCAACAGCTTTAGCCATTAAAATCAAGCAATTCCCTACCTTCGATCATCAATAATTTGTTATGTTCAATATCAACACTAAAGGTTCCATGCTGCTAGAGGTGCGTGTGTTTGGTTCATGATGCCAAAGTGCCGAGCCAAAATTTGGCGATGTCCAAACTGGGGCATAGCCAAATTATAGTCAAGGTATGGGCGATGAGTAAAAGTATGGCAAGGAAAGCCAAAAGTGTGGCCAGCACTCATAAAATAGGTTTTTGGATGATGACCAAGCCTGTAAAAAGGTATAAGTATGACATGTAGGCTTCCCGTGTCATCTTTTTTTAACATAAGAAGTTATCAAGATTTGGTCTTGAATTATATATTTAATTGAAAGGAAATATTAACTGTGAAAACAGTTTAAAAATCAGATGTGCAGGTTAAAAAATATTACTATAGAGAAGCTTTGTGATCAATAAAAGTGAAGCATTTGATTCAAAATGCCACCTCAGCATGTGGAGGGGCAGCGACCAGGGGCGGAGCCAGCTATTTGGCTAGCTTTGGCGGCCACCATACCAAAAATATGTAGAAAATACCAAATATATACAGTATATATACATGATATATGTCAAAAATACATGCTGATCCGCTGGTGGTTGGGCTGGTGATGGGTCTATATAGCAATTAGCAAACCTATAACAAAAGAAGCTAATCTCCTCTCAAAAAACAGAAAGAAGCTAATCTGTCCGACAGCCACTAGCATGATATGTCCGGTTCTTTTCCTCCATAAATCTGATGAACCGACTACTTCATCTGTTCTTATTCTGAAATCCGATCACAAGTCCACAATGGCATCAAATTAGAGGAAATACGTAATGAAAGGAATTTTTTTAATTTTGAATTCTAACTAGTCTAGTTTTCGGATCAATTAATTTACATAGGAATTCTCTTAAAATGTTAATACACAGATTTATTTGAAGAGCATTTTTGCTAAAGCAACCCGGTCCGTTTGTAATATATATTTATATAACTTTTACTATACATGTTTGCTTTTTTGTAAACCTTTTGCCACATCTAAAAATTATAACTTTTAGTATACATGTTCTAGATGAAATTAGTAGCCATAGATACGTAATGAAGAGCGTGCAAAGTCAAATGGGACAAGTATTTTTGACTGGAGAGAATAGCTTTTGTTATCTAGCGCTGTTCTTTTAGAACTTCATCTTACTCACATTTCTAGAAAGGATAGAGCGATAAAGTAGTTCGGGTCAAATTTTTCTGAAGCAAGAAATAGGGCATATTTTTAACTTATGAATTAGAACCTTTCGAAGTGGACCATTTCTCAAAACTCACATCTGGTATACTATACTATATAATAGGCCACTCTAAAATCTGAATGACAGTTAAAAATAGTCATATAACCTATAATAAAATTTCTGAAATAAAATTATATTCTTCTTTTCCCGTACTGCCACAGTGCCGCTAGAAGGTTTGTCGGCCATTCTGTTTCTTCTAATAATATATATACTACATCAAAAGCCTTTTTGTTCAATTCGAGAAGAAGGTTCTATGCAATTACAAAAAAAGGATTTTCATTGGAATGGTAAGTCTGTTAATCTGTTATAATCCCCTACCATCCCACATTCAAGTTATAGGACTGTCTCATCACTCATGTGCTGATTGGTACAGTACTACAAGCTAAAGGCCGTGTCCATTTTTCAAAAGTCAAGGAGAACGATGAGGAAAACAACAATCAGTCAATCACTAAACTACAACTTTCTGAAACAGCATATAAAAATAATTTGACCCATTAAGTTGGCACTTTATGTGCGTCTTTTAGTCGTCTCCTCACCTTCAGTTCTTCACTACATATATACTTCTAAAAGAGTGATGAATGATCTGAACAACTTAGAACCTAATAGCAAACCACACATACTGACATACGTACCTTCTAACATATCTTTGACATGAAAGGAAAACTACAGAGAATTGGGAAGAGGGCAAGCCTAGCATGGTGGAAGAGAATCACTCAACTTAGCCAGAAGGGCTGCCATCATCCACATTTCATCCATCATGAGGGATCGGAGGTCCCCCTGATGACGAGCCAAATAATGGAAATAGGCAAGCCATTCTTGGCTAAGGGAGATAGGCTCCTCATCTCCATGTAAGGCTCCCCTCTTCACTTGCATTGTTCACCCATGAACTTCAGGCAAGCATTGACCTCTGATATTTATAGTGTGGGCAAGAGGAGGGGTTTGATAATGATGCTAGGCTGCCCTGTTTCATTTTGCTTCGTATAGCATTGACCTGTCCCCTCAATGCAGAATATATTCTACAGCAACAAGCGGTCTTTTCAGGAAAACCCTAGCTTAGCCAAATCAGTTTTGAGTGGATAAGTATGCATGTAGGAGGTTGCACACTAGCCACTTGATTATTTTTAATATTTTTCAGATCTGCTTGGACTTCTAAATTATCTTTTGAGATAACCATACATATTACATATTTTGTTTGTGACAATTATCCTTATACAGCCGATCACTTACAAAAATTTCTTCCAGTTGGTACAAAATTTTGTTTCATCACACATCAACCCATTTGACTATTAGGCTTATATTTACTACTCCATCCATTCTAAATTATAGTTTGCTTTGGTTTTGTTCTAAGTTAAACTTCTCTAATTTTGATCAAGTTTGTAGATACATATCATAACATCTACAACTTCAAATAGATGCTCAATCTATCAAAACATATTTCACAGAGAATTTAAAGAAACTAATTTGATGTTTTGGGTGTTTGTGCATTTTTCTATAAACTTGGTCAAATTTAAAAGAAGATTTACTAATGGCAAAGCCAAATTGGACTGTAATTTGGTACGGAGGAAGTAGTTGCCGATGTTTTCTTAGAACCATATGATAAATAGCATGGTCCAACTCCATATCTCAGAATGCTATATTCATCCCTTAGTATCATCCTCGGATGGTAGAGACTGTAACTTTGTTCCGTTATCTTAAAAAAAGTTTCTAAAACTACAAGTTTTGGCTCCATTTTCAGATAAATGAAGGCAAATATGAGATGATACTATTTTACTGGAACAATTTTGCAGCCTCATATTCACATTATGTAATGATAAAATGAGAATCAAGACCCCTTAAATTGTATACCACTAGTCATGATATTGTCGTGTGATTCTCAATGCCGGGAAGTATGTGAACCTAAAAGCATTGAGCTTCAGAAAAACTAGAGTACTTGTGCAAAAAAAGTGTTAATTATTAATAAGAAAGCTCATGGTAAGAAAAAAGAGGTCCTATACACGAACAAACTCTGAAATGAATATTCGCCACACATCTTATTAAGAAAATATTATATGTACTTACAGCTTGATATAGAAGGTACACAGGCCTAATTTCTCTGACCCTTTTTGATAAAATAAAATATTCTGTCTCCTGTAAGATTTGCATATATACTCCATTTCCCTTTTTATTTGTTCCTTCAGAGGACATCATTTTCAGCTGGGACAAGTGCTACAATCAACCATGAAATTGCCAAAGCAAGGCGCTATGAGCACAAGGCAGATATGTTTGGCATTAAGATATCCCTGCCTAGACTTGGTGCCCTTCTGCAAGTGGCTGATGCCGAATTTGAGATGCCATATATATACAATGAAAAGAGTCAAGTATCAAAGATCCTGTTCTCAAAGATATCGTGCAAATCTGTAGAAGAATCCAATATTTGGGTGGCTGCCAATTGCCAACTGTCTCTAGTAGCAACGCTGCAGGTGGCCAAAGTCTCTAGTGGAAGAATAAGTTCCATTAAAAGGATCCGTGCAAATAGCCTTTCCTAGCTTCCACCCTCTGCATCTTCATTCGGAACATTGTACTAAATAGTCAACGACAGGTCTCTGCATGTCAACCTATATGGTTTTTTGTTAAAAAAAATGATTCATATGGTTTACTGGACTTACTTTTCTAAAGTTATCCATATGTCTTTAGGATCAAATTGACCATTTGACATCCATCTTTGAATATCTTTTGTATGTAGATCATGAAGCAATATGATTTTAAGTTCTCGACCGAAATCTTTTTCACCAGCCGAGAAACTGCATTTTTATCTTGCGAAAACATGAACTTTCAGGCAGAACAAATCCATCAAGGATTAGGTGTTACGTGCATTACAAGATATTTACCACAAAATCTAGAAAACAAGTAATTTAATGTACCCTAGTAACTGTGTATATGTATAAAGAAAGCAAAAGAGAGGACTAACTGACAGATATTCTGTTAGCCCCTCGGGAGAACTGAAGAGCTACTGCCTTTTTGCCCTGTACAAAATGTGCTTTTCGGAACGAAAAAAAAAGATACTGAAACATGGGGAATCTGTTGCTTTATTAAAGTGGAATATTTTTCTTAAAAAACTTTGCAATATGGTAATAACAAACTTCCTGACAACACTGAAAACCAGTGTAAACAAAGCTTAAATTAGCATGTTAATTTTTCATCAATGCATGCATTCCCCTTTGGCATGATCAATTGATCTAAATTGAAGATGTTCTTCTTTCTCAACCACGCAGGAGAGATGTGTAAATTCAGCCTGCCCTCAACACCAGGCATACATTTGGGTGGCTGCCAATTGCCAATTGTCTCTAGTAGTAACGCTGCAGGTGGCCAAAGTCTCTAGTGGAAGAATAAGTTCCATTAAAAGGATCCGTTCAAATAGCCTTTCCCAGTTTCCACCCTCTGCATCTTCATTCGGAACATTGCACTAAATAGTCAACGACAGGTCTCTGCATGTCAATCTATATGGTTTTTTGTTAAAAAAATGATTCATATGGTTTACTGGACTCATACTTTTCTAAAGTTATCCATATGTCTTTAGGATCAACTTGACCATTTGGCATCCATCTTTGAATATCTTTTGTATGTAGATCATGAAGCAATATGATTTTAAGTTCTCGACCGAAATCTTTTTCACCAGCTGAGAAACTGCATTTTTATCTTGCGAAAACATGAACTTTTAGGCAGAACAAATCCATCAAGGATTAGGTGTTACGTGCATTACAAGATATTTACCACAAAATCTAGAAAACAAGTAATTTAATGTACCCTAGTAACTGTGTATATGTATAAAGAAAGCAAAAGAGAGGACTAACTGACAGATATTCTGTTAGCCCCTCGGGAGAACTGAAGAGCTACTGCCTTTTTGCCCTGTACAAAATGTGCTTTTCGGAACGAAAAAAAAAGATACTGAAACATGGGGAATCTGTTGCTTTATTAAAGTGGAATATTTTTCTTAAAAAACTTTGCAATATGGTAATAACAAACTTCCTGACAACACTGAAAACCAGTGTAAACAAAGCTTAAATTAGCATGTTAATTTTTCATCAATGCATGCATTCCCCTTTGGCATGATCAATTGATCTAAATTGAAGATGTTCTTCTTTCTCAACCACGCAGGAGAGATGTGTAAATTCAGCCTGCCCTCAACACCAGGCATACATTTGGGTGGCTGCCAATTGCCAATTGTCTCTAGTAGTAACGCTGCAGGTGGCCAAAGTCTCTAGTGGAAGAATAAGTTCCATTAAAAGGATCCGTTCAAATAGCCTTTCCCAGTTTCCACCCTCTGCATCTTCATTCGGAACATTGCACTAAATAGTCAACGACAGGTCTCTGCATGTCAATCTATATGGTTTTTTGTTAAAAAAATGATTCATATGGTTTACTGGACTCATACTTTTCTAAAGTTATCCATATGTCTTTAGGATCAACTTGACCATTTGGCATCCATCTTTGAATATCTTTTGTATGTAGATCATGAAGCAATATGATTTTAAGTTCTCGACCGAAATCTTTTTCACCAGCTGAGAAACTGCATTTTTATCTTGCGAAAACATGAACTTTTAGGCAGAACAAATCCATCAAGGATTAGGTGTTACGTGCATTACAAGATATTTACCACAAAATCTAGAAAACAAGTAATTTAATGTACCCTAGTAACTGTGTATATGTATAAAGAAAGCAAAAGAGAGGACTAACTGACAGATATTCTGTTAGCCCCTCGGGAGAACTGAAGAGCTACTGCCTTTTTGCCCTGTACAAAATGTGCTTTTCGGAACGAAAAAAAAAAGATACTGAAACATGGGGAATCTGTTGCTTTATTAAAGTGGAATATTTTTCTTAAAAAACTTTGCAATATGGTAATAACAAACTTCCTGACAACACAGAAAACCAGTGTAAACAAAGCTTAAATTAGCATGTTAATTTTTCATCAATGCATGCATTCCCCTTTGGCATGATCAATTGATCTAAATTGAAGATGTTCTTCTTTCTCAACCACGCAGGAGAGAGGTGTAAATTCAGCCTGCCCTTAACACCAGGCATACATTTGCCCTTAACTCCTTAAATTTGAGGTGTCTTTCGAATCTTCCCTCAAAGCTTACTCATGGACTCAGGGTGAGACTACATATACAAGAATGATCTGCTACTGATATATCATATCAAGCTGCATGCACAACAACAAAAATGTCAAAGATCCCCTTAATTGGCGGTCACACCTTGAAATAAAGAATATACAGTATATAGGCCATGTTCGCTTGTCTTATGAGCCGTACTATTTCAATGAACGAACAGTGTTTTTCTCTTATAATAAATCAGCGAACAGTACTAAGCATTTTGGAGAAGCAAAAAGCTGCCACAAACTCCCAAACAAGGCCATTATCTGAAATGTAAACCCAATGGCATTTCAATACAAACTTCTTGTCCCAGATCGTAAAGCATCACACTTCGATCATAAAAAGAATGCATGGCTTTGCCGTTTGCTGGTTGCTCATTAATCAAACAAGAAGACCAAGCAAACTGAGGCCCTATTTAGCACAACTTTTTTTTCATGAGCTAATTTTTTCATAACTTCATGTTCCTGCAGCAGGTACTTAGTAAATAAGCTCCGATCCTGGGTAAAAAGCTGGCATGTTTGGCATATGTGCGATTGCTTTTGGCCGTTTCCTCCACTTCCGAACTAACTCATCCCTGATCCGGCAGCAATGGATCCTTCCCTCCATCGATCGAGCTCTCCTGCCGGCTGGCAAGGTCGCCTCCGGGGAGGGGAGGAGCATGCAGCATGTCATGACCAGGCCATGTATATTAGGAATAGCAAATGGGTTTCGCATCTGGGCCTGCGTGCCTGTGCTCCACCTCATCCCTCGCTGACGCTGCCGGCCCGTGGGCCGTGGGTGCACTATTTTTGGCCGCAGCAGCGGTCCAGTGGAAATGGGAAGCTAGAGCCGGGACTGCTCGTTAGGCCCACCATATATTATCAACGCTCATTGGCCATCCGATCCGAGTTCGGATTGTTGGCGACCAGAGCCCAGACCCCAGAGGTAGGCGCCGCTGGGACGGGCTCCGATCCACACACATCCACATCCACATGTAGTCCGTACGTGTACTGTGTCATGGGTCATGAAATGCATGTGCCCATGGCAGGTTAGGTATATGAGCACGTGCATGGCAGCTGGCATGCAAGGCCGGACGAATCCTTTGCGGGTTGGTTTCTGAACTAAAAATATGTTAGTTTATTATGAGAGAAAAATATTATGATAAACTCTAGCCGAAACAGGCTGAATCTATCTACCACTACTACCACATAAAAAATACAGGGTCTGTCTACCTTTTACCCGAGTGACGTAACACCCGAGTGACACATGCCAAATAAACACTCGATACTGGCCGGTTGATAGAATCGAGTGTTCTAATGCCACGAAACACTCAAATTTTATAACCACAGGAACGATCAAAATTAATTCAAACAGATAGAACAATATAAAATAAACAAATTATCCAGATTATTTTTATGAAAGACAAATTAGAAGATTTTAAAGGGAACCAAATAAAACATATAGACAAACAAAAAAAGAGCCAAAAAATGATCCGACAACTGTTTGACTAATTTTGACTGCTCTCATTTACGGATAATTAATTTACACCAATTAAATATAGAATTTACACTTAAATAGAAATAGTAAAACGTGGTTAATATGCTCCTGTTAGACTGTCTCCAACAACTTATGCAAAGGGTGACGCAAACTTAAAATCGATCGTGCATAGTGTTTTAGCTGAAGAAAAAACGGCTCAACAGAAGACGCAAATGCAAGATGCATTTTGGGTACGAGGCCAACCGGGACACTTATTTGCGTCGCCTTTCTCCCAGACGCAAAGTCTTCCGCGGCAGGAGCAGTGCAGGCAACTACGGCTCGGCCTGGAGCCAATCAGCGCTGGGCGCTGCTGGTGTGCTCGGCCAGGAGCCAAATCAACTAGCACACGACGAACAGAGAGCTCGCACGCGAAGAACAGAAAAGGAGCGGCCAAGAAAATCGATGAAATCCAACTCAAATCTTCATGGATCGCTCCTAAACTTTGCACAGCGATTCGCAATGAAGATAAAAAGCTACTCCTAGGAGATCATTGCTCAATTTAAACCGTAACTCTGTAAATCGAAGAAATTCGAGCAAGAACGAGTTTTCCCCCAAAATGAAGATCGGCTTGGATCTTGATGCACGAGTGGAATTGATTCAAACCACTTGGTAGGATTGTTCAACACTCGTCAAAGCATTAATCTGACTAAACAAATCTCACAGCAAAACTCAAATCGAGCACGAATCAAGAAGGGGAAAGAAACGGGAACGAAGAACACAGTAAAGAACAAAATCACACGAAAATCACAGAGTGACAAATCCCGGAGGACACGAGAGGATTTGGGTCTCCATTCCTACACCAAATCACAGTAGAGAAAGAGAGGGAGGAAGGAGGCGGAGGGGGCCACTAGCGTGCCACCCCGCGAGGGCGGCGGGCTCGTCGGAGATTGGGATGGGGGCAATGAAGGCGCCGTTCGCTGGTCTGGTAAAACTAGACCAGCTGGCTGGTTGCTCTCATAAAACACTGTTCATCCATTCAGCCAAACAGTGTTTCTCTCTCACACAACCAGTCAGTTTCAGCCAAAATTCTGCCAGCCGAACGGGGCCGAAGTCGGGGCTCACGTGGAGTATGCGTGGGCCGTTGGAAAATAGGAGTTTTGGGTCACGCACCTATTTGCTGTACGCTGCCCAATCCACCGAATGCGTCTCCGAATGCGTCTGGTGTATGGCTTCGGACTGTTGGAGACAGTCTTAGGCTGTGTTTAGTTCCTAAAAAGTTTTCCAAAAAGTGTTGCAGTAGCCATCACATCGAATCTTACGATACGTGCATAGAGCATTAAATGTAGACGAAAAAAACTAATTACACAGTTTGGTTGGAAATTGCGAGACGAACGTTTTGAGCCTAATTAGTCCATGATTGAATACTAATTGCTAAATAAAAAACGAAGGAGCTACAGTAATCCAATTCTCAAATTTCGTGAACTAAACGCAGAATAAATCTGCATGGAGGGCGAGGTGATAGTGATAGCGACGGATCAGCAGCGAGCTAGTCCACCAGCCTTGCTGCAACACTACTAGGCCTTGTTTAGTTTCACCCTAACTTCCAAAAAGTTGCTACAGTACCTGTCACATCGAATGTTTGTGGCCCGTGCATGGAGCATTAAATGTAGACGAAAAGAAAAACTAATTGCACAGTTTGGTGGGAAATTGCGAGACGAACGTTTTGAGCCTAATCAGTCCATGTTTGAACACTATTTACTAAATAAAAACGAATGTGCTACAGTAGCCCCAAAATCCAAATTCATGGAACTAAGCAAGGCCTAGGTAGCTGTACATATGCATGCCTAGCTAGTGAGTAGCCGGTGGTCCTAGGGCAGCAAAAAACGAGGCGCACATCTCTGGTCGCAAACACAGGAGTAGGAGTACTCACACAGCACCGACCGAAAAAACGAGGCGCCCGACCGCCATGCAGCTGCAGGCTGCAGCACCATCTCCACCGTCTCGCAGCTCTGCAGCGTCCCGTCCAGTCCTGTCCCGTGTCGGAGGGGAGCGGGCGTGGTGTGTGAGCCCCGCGATCGGACGGCCAAAAAAATTTCGAGTGACACAAGCCACAGAATTGCCCGAGTGACATACAGATTTAGCGAAAAAAATAACTAAACTATCGTCTGCTGCCCCGCTTATAACAATCACGTACTCGACTCAACCACGGAAAAAACAAAGCTAAGTACCTATCGTCAGCGGTGGAATAATAAAAAAAAAAAAAACAAAGCTTCGACGTACTCGACTCAACCACGGTGGAATCCTGGATCGCGATCGCCTCCGTTGCACCCTTCGCTTTGCTGATGGCTACAAGCCAAGCCCGGCGCTGCTGAGTCTGCTGCAGGTCGACGCATGCGCGGCCGCGTCTGGCATCCAGGCCCACTCGCGTCCTCGTCGTCTCGCAGCTGTCGTCCCTGAGGCCGGCCGCGTCGACCGAGGAAACAGCCGTCGAATCTGCAGAGCTCGGAGTGGCGGCTCCAGCCGGCGACGACGAGGATGGTGCCGTGCTCGAATCGAATCTGCCTACTGCCCGTAGGCCGGTAATGGCTGCTGCTCGTGCCAAAGTCCCGCATGTCCGACGTGCAACTCTCGAACCACTGGTCTGCCACACGCCCACACGACGTAGCTGCGGCGAGCTTGCGACTACATAAACGCACCGTGCCCCGGCGGCCGGCCTGGCGCACCCAACATGCCATGCCGGCATGGAGCATGGAGCATGGAGGCGCACAATGAAGCGAGGCCTGACTCCTACACGCCATGTCGAACCCTCTGTCTTGCTCACTGCTCCCAACGGCCAGCCGCAAAAGCATACGAGCAGATAAAGTACAAATAAGCAGCATGGAATTTCAACATTATCAAATGCATCAATGACCCCCGCCTGGTGCAACGCACGGAGTTCCCAATGCAAAAACATTTATTGGCTTTTTATTATTTTTCAAAAAAATAATCAAATCAGCTTATAAGCTTGTAAAACGGAAATAATAAGCCACAAAAGTATTACGAAAAGTAAAACCACTTAATCTACACGATATGTATGATAATCATTATGAAACAAGCTGTATATGTAAAACCACTAAATCTACATGATATGTATGATAAACATTATGAAACAAGCTTTATGTTTCCTATGTAATTAGATTTGAAGATTTATAATATGTTCGTCAAAACCGTAAATCATGTGTGTTGTCATAGGCGTGTGCAAAAACTCATCGCTCTCATGCAGCGCACGGGCATATATCTAGTTAACAATGAAACAACTATGGGCATCATATTGTTTTTCTACAAACTTATATTAATATATATATATATTTTCTACTAAGGCCCTATTTGGTTTGGTTTAGACTAGGGACTAAACTTTAGTCCTAGGGTGTTTGGTTTGGTGACTAAAATGGACTAAAACTGACCACAATGCCCTTATTAAATGCCGTTAATCTTTGCTCTCTGCTGCAATAATGAGGTGCAGCCCCTGTCCAAATTGGGGTTTTAGTCCCTTCTAATTACTCTTTGGGGATTAGATGACTAAAGACCTTTTAGTCAGTGTATTTGTCTCCAAAGTAACTAAATTAGGACGACTAAAGTTTAGTCAACCCAAAATAAACACCCGCTAACTATAGATCTGTGATCTGTCTGTACTTAAGTTACCTAGCTTAACTCGTGGGATATATATGCATGCACGCACGCACGCATATGGTTTCCTTCCCCCCCCCCCCCCCCCCCCCCCCCCCCCCCCCCCCCCCCTGTCTTGTCTTTTTCTGTTTTGCGAGGATATGCATGCATGCATGCGTATGTGCTGAGGTACGAGTACTTGTCAAGTTGTCATTCTCATTTCTCTTTTTTTTCGTCGAGTTCGTGCCGTGACAGAATCAATCGTATATTATGTAGGCACGAGTTTAATTAACCTGCACAATACCTTTCCTCGCAAGAAAAAAGAAAAGAAAGAAAGAAAGAAAGAAAAGAGATAAGGAAAAGAAACCTGCTTTTAGCTAGCTTGGACATGCATGCAATGCATGCCGAATGACAAGCACACGTACAGCGACGGATCGGAGGCCAAATAATTCCCTTGTTGTACACTGCACACAGGGACGTACGATGACCAAGCAGCATCCAGATACATGCATATCACCGATGACAGGTCAAAAGTGACAGGTTTACCGACAGCCATGAATATCATTGTTAGTGACCATGCATGGTGACCCAATACTAATTAACGTGCTCCAGCCTACCAATGGCCTAATAAGAGCATCTTCAAGACATTAGCCAAATCGTTTTCTAATTTAGTAGTTCTTCATCACACCTCATTCGCTCTCTACTTTTGGATAGCCTACCTCACTAGCTATACAGCTTCTTAGTTTTACAGAGTTGGAGTACTCTAATATTTTTTGTCAAATCTATTTTATAGAGTAGCTAAATCAGTAAATTTGGCTAGTCTTTTTTGGCTATTCTCTTGAAGATGCTCTAAGAAGATATATCTAAAGCCCCCTCGCTCATATATGACTATATTAATGGGTCAGATATATGATAAATCCACCGATCCTTAATTAATTATGTTCGATGACTGTGTCATAAGTGACGGGTTCTATCTTCCGCATCCGTGACTTATAACATGCCAATAGCGACACATGTATAATGTATTGTCCATCCGTCACTGATGACCTAATCACCCTTCATGTCAATAGCAAACAAAAATACAACATCTAAATCGACGTACGACAAACGAGAGGTTTCACACACTATATATTGCAATCACCGACGACACCTGCTCCTGAGTCATTACCGCCTATTGGAGAGGGGAAAATTAAAGATGAGAGGGGTAAGAATAACTGAACAAGGGTAGGGTTTACACATGGCCTAGCAGCTTGAAAGGGCTCCATTTTAGGCTGGTTACTTTATCTCATATAGTTGTTTGATGATCACAGCAGGTCCAATTTAAGAAACCAATTATAAGCTTAATTAACTTTACTTTTATCTCTAGACCTAATTGCGGGCCACCTGATCCGACCAACTCGACTCAACTCGCACGAAAAAAAACTCTAACTCTGTAGTGGGCTGGGCCGGGTTTGGATCATGATTTTCGACCCAATAACTCGACCTAATAACCTAGAAAAAAATCTAACCTAACATAGAAAAACGTAAGAAATAGTCCGTCCTGATGTGGCCTCCGCAAGTGCGTCGTCAAGTCGAGCTTGGACCAAAGATTTTGACCCAACATTTTTTTTCAGCCTTACACGACTCGGTGTTTGATCATGTCTACTTTTATCTATGCACCATAATCTCTGATCTAACCAGCCAAACGTAAACCTACTAATTACTTGATAACCAAACACTATTACACTACGATATAGCGAGACACTGAGACAGTATTCGTCGTGTTCGTTTAGGCTTGTTTGGCTGATAAGCCATGGCTGAAATTACTGTTAGCTGATTTGGTGTGAGAGAAAGATATTGTTTATTGGCTGAAAAAGTACGACTTATAAGCCAAACAAACTCAAACGAACATGGCGATTATTGCCAGTACTACCATCAGTAACTTACAGCGGCCACTAGCACGTTTTTCTGGATAAGAGCCTGTTCGGGAGGCCGTATCGTATCGTGGATTATTTACTGCTGGCTGGTTTGATGTGAGAGAAAAACACTATTCCTAGCTGGAAATTTACGATCATTTACGAGCAAGCGAACAGGCTGCTTACGGTGAGGCACGGTACGCATGTTGCTATTTGTAAGGACAACAGTGCACTAGTAAAAGATCGAATAATTGTCCGATCTCTGGCCCATTCGGATGGTGAAAAAAAAGTTGCTGTTTACTACTGAAAGTACTGTTTACGACTGATTTTCTTTCATAAATTTATCTATATTCCTCCGAGCGAACGGAGCCTGACAGTACAATGCAACGGCTGAAAGTTACCGTTCATGACAGATTTCCTCTCATATATTCCTCCAACCGAATGGCCCGACAGTGCAGTGCAGGGCATCATCTCATTGCTGGTTCGTTTATGTGAGAAAGAAGTACTGCGGGCTGGTTCGGATGAACAGTATTTCTGTGAGGGGGTGGCCAGCCCAGCCAGCCCCAGCGAACGTGCTGCGGGCACGGAGGGCATCTCGGTCCGGCGCCGGCGATCTGGATCGCATTCGCAAGCGGATCGGATCGATCCAGGTCTCCGTCCATCCATGATCAGAGCAGACCAATCATGCTGCTAGCTCTGGGCGGCCTTGCCGCTGCTGCAGTAGCCGTACGACGGCGAAGAACGTGGGTGGTTTGTGCAGGTGTCAGGTGTGGACCGTGTGTGTGTGGTGCCCAGCCAGCCTCGGCGTGCCTCCGTGGGCCCCGCAGCTGTCAGTCCCTCTTCTTCTTTTTATCATAAAGCTTGGCTGGAATTTGTTTGTCGTCTTTTCTCCGCTGCAAAATTCTGCATATGCTCTGCTCGTCCTCATCATAGATCATAGAGTATATCCATGCCGCGCTGCTAAGTAGAGCAGTTAGCAGCGCATCGGCGCATTCGGTCACATCTCACCCAGCAGAGCCAAAGGGCGGGGCGTCGTCTCCCAACTCCAGCCGCCTCTTCCTCGCCCCAACGGCCGTTTCCAGAGATCCTTTTCAGCGCCAGCGGCGGAGGAGAGCGAGGGCATCGGCGCCACTGCTGCATTTCCTGAGGCAGTCCTCATCTCATCCAACTGGGAGATTGGGGCCGCGAGCAGAGCTACAGCCTACAGATACTACCTGTAAGCTTCTTCTTCTACTTCTTCTTTCTAAAAAGAAGAAAAATGTCTCCCCTTCTCTGCGTTCTCTGTTGTTTCTGACGGAAACTGTGTGCCTGTGTGTGTTTCGTACTGAGCCCCAAATGCTCACTCGTCTTCTTGGCCCGGCCGTCGTCTTGCTTTGCTTCGCTTCCTCGTTGGGATTCCCTTCCCTTCCCATGGAGGCTTGAATCTATGATGATGCATTCTCTTCTCCCAGCGTCGCCTTCATTTAATTTGGCTCCCTCTCCCTCTCTCTCTCTCTCTCTCTCTCCTCTCTCTCTCTCTCTCTCTGTGTGTGTGTGTGTGTGTGTGTTTCGAGTCGAGAGAGGAGAATATTCAGTACCCTCCTGAGTTTTTGACTCCTACATAATTGAATATCCATTTACTTTACTGTCTGATACAGTATATATCCACAAAACTTCAGAATTTCCCAACATTTTGTGCGATTAATCAGCTCCGTTGATTTCAGAGTGGCCATGGCCATTTCCTTGTGTTCATTGATCCATTCGTCTATGATCTGACATTACAAATGATACGTATGTATGTATGTTCCGCTGCCTTCTTACCTTCCCCAGTCCAATTCACTGCCATGAGTTGAGCCCCATGCTACCATGAGGTTCTGGCTGCATCCAATCCACCCACCATTGTTCCAATCCAATGTTCCTTGCCGCTTGCTTCACCATGCAAGCATGTTCTTGACGGCCTACTACTCGCCCAGATCCTGGAATATGCCACCCACCCGTCGCTACCCTTCACGAATATTCAACACTAGCTTCTTCGGAGGAACCATGTGGCCGGTTGACCTCTGCTCTGTGCTGCCCCTGTCCAGATTCAAAGAATGTTCCAGTTTTTTCTTTTTCTTTTACAATTGCCCACCCCTCTTATTTGTTTTTGAAACGGTCCCTTATTCTGATTTAGGATTTCGGAAATACTCCTACATGATGTTTGTTCATCGATCTCACTATTTTTCTGACTTGCTGGGGTGGGTCAGTGTGAATTGGAAATTAGACTAGTCCTGGTGGGGTGGCTCATCAGTCCTGGATTCATTATTCAATTCAAGTAGTTGCAGGTCAATCGTCAACAATGTTCATCGATCATCTGAGATAATAAGAAACTATACTATATGCAAATGCACCACAAATCCTGATTGAACTCGTGCAATGACTGCTGCCTAGGGTTTTTTTTTTTTACATAATGGATAGAATCAGAATGTCCGGCTTCTTACTCTAAAGAGAGGAACTAGACCAACTTATTATTACAAAAAAAAAAAACAGCACCGCATCCTCTCCGAGTTTATAAAACAAACTCGACTTGTAACTCATTCTTGAAATAAGAGGCCATCCAAAGTTTATCCTCAAGAAAAAAGTGAGTATCAGCTTGTGGTCATTTTCAAATCGCAAGCTGTAGTATGACAGTCTCTGTACAATTCTCCCCACAGGACAGTGAAACCACTTGGCTGCGTGTAGAATCCTCCTGAGACCGACTTCAAAAAAGGCAGTAAGGCAGGGAATGAGTACAACCAAGGTGAAGAGACGTGTGGGCAAGTATGAGCTCGGCCGAACCATAGGCGAAGGCACATTCGCAAAGGTCAGGTTCGCAAAGAACACCGAGACCGGAGAACCGGTAGCCATCAAGGTCCTAGATAAGGAAAAGGTGCTCAGGCACAAGATGGTTGAGCAGGTCACTTTCTAAGTACACACGCTGTGAATTATTGTGCCATTTTTAATGTTTAGTTTGGTGATGCTTCACATCTTCTAGATTATATATGGTCCCTTCATTCAGATTCTGTTCCCCGCTTTAGTGTCTTTACTACTTTTTATTTGCAGGCCCAATATAAGCCTTGGCATATTTATTCAGAGTTCAGTTAGTAGCTGTTGGTGGAAGTAATTATATTGCTGATGAGAAAACTACATGGTTGAATGCAGATTAAGCGGGAAATTTCGACCATGAAGTTGATTAAGCATCCTAATGTTGTTCGCATATATGAGGTAATGCAAGAAATTGTCATACCTTCATAATATTCCAGTTTGATCTTAGAAAGGTTTCAATCACAAAAGAGCCAAGGCAGATATTCCTGCCGTAATCATTTAGCATGCTTATTTTGGCTTCCATTACGGACAATAGCTAATCTTGACAAGTCAATGTTTTAATAATATTCAGGTGATGGGAAGTAAAACAAAGATTTACATTGTGTTGGAGTATGTTACTGGTGGCGAGCTTTTGACACAATTGTAAGTCATATCCACATTGTCCATTCAGTATCCACAAATTCCAGTTTATTATCGCTGAAATTTTTTTTAATTAACAGTGAATTTGTGTGTTCGTCGTCATACAGGCTAACCATGGTCGAATGAGGGAAGATGAGGCGAGGAGATACTTCCAACAGTTAATCAATGCAGTTGATTATTGTCATAGCAGGGGTGTGTACCACCGGGATTTAAAAGTGCGTTCATTTTCTCTGTGGTCTTTTTTTTCTTTTATTTAAGAACTCTATTTCAGAATCTAAACCATGACATTTGCAGCCAGAGAATTTACTGCTTGACTCATATGGAAATCTGAAGGTCTCTGACTTTGGGCTGAGTGCGCTATCTCAGCAAATCAAGGTAATGCTTCTTGTATTAACAACAGGTCAAAAGTTATATCTTTTGTATTAACTGACAATTATAGCCTTTGATGTTTGAAAATTTTGAGACCCCACTACATACTTTGAAGCATGCTCCTTGTCTCCTTTTTTCTGTTCAGGATGATGGATTACTGCACACAACTTGTGGGACTCCAAACTAACGTTGCACCAGAGGTAATGCACAGAATGACAGAAAAACAATATAAAGTGAACCCATAACTGATTTTATTACAGCTGTGTTTCATTAGGACTATGGTAATTCAAATATTCTGATCACCTTTGCTGTAGGTCCTAGAAGACCAAGGCTATGATGGTGCAATGGCTGATTTGTGGTCATGTGGAGTTATCCTGTTTGTTCTGCTAGCTGGGTATTTACCTTTTGAGGACTCTAATCTTATGACGCTGTATAAGAAAGTGAGCAATGCAAGGATTTAAGACCACTGACGTAGCCTTGCCTATTCACTCTTATTTGACTTTATCCTTCTATTTCCTGGCAGATCTCAAATGCAGAATATACATTTCCACCATGGACGTCTTTCCCTGCCAAGAGGTTGTTAACAAGAATCCTTGATCCAAATCCAGTGATGGTATGCAAGAGCACAAAAGCTGCTCGAAATAAAATACTACCAAAACAGTCTAGGAATTTTGTAAACCTTAAAAGTCCCTATTGCACTTACTAGCACATAGCCAGTGATAGATATATTTGGGAGATAAAAAAACCGGATTCAGTTTTTCTTTAGGAAAGTATATAGATAACATGCATATATCAAAATGAAACTATTTGTGTGAGGAAAGAGTTGCAAACCTCCAGTCAAGGGAGGCAAAGTTGCAACTGGATTGTGGTTCATCTTCACCATGAGGATGTGCCGAGTCTGGTTTGAAGAGGATGAGCCTTCATAATTCTATCTTGCTCCATAACATTAGACTAATGTTTTGGTAAACCATGGCAGAGAATAACAATCCCTGAAATACTGGAGGATGAATGGTTTAAAAAGGGCTACAAGCGCCCGGAGTTTGACGAGAAATATGACACACCATTGGATGATGTGGATGCTGTCTTCAATGATTCAAGAGTGAGTAAATGGTACATTTCTATTTTCTATGTCATCCAAAATGTCACAGATTGTACTTACAGGCTACTTTTCCAATTGTTATTTGACCTCATTCAGGAGCACCACGTGACAGAGAAGAAGAAGAAGAACCCGTAGTTCTCAATGCATTTGAACTGATTTCAAGGTCAGCAGGCCTAAATCTTGGGAACCTATTTGACTCAGAGCAGGTATGAGATGCTCCTGACTCCTCTATAGTAAGTAGTAATCTGAAATGTTGAAAGTGAAATGTTTGATAAGCTTAAATCACCATGGTTTTCTAAGGACATAGCCCTGGATGCTCCTGACTCCTCTATATGCACTTGAATTTTCTTTGTTACAGTTAGTGAATGGAAAGAATTAAACTGAATGCTACAAGCTAATAGTTCTATATGCCTGTGTGATTATAAATTGGATTCTGAAAGTTTTATATTTATTTTCTCAGTTTAGTTTTTTCCCTAATTGTCATGTTTCTGCAACTTTCCCCTTGTATACTTCTACCTATATTTGTAATCATTGCCTTTGCAGGAAATTCAAAAGAGAAACAAGGTTCACATCAAATGTCCACCGAAAGAAATTGTACGCAAGATTGAGGAAGCTGCAAACCTCTAGGATTTGGTGTTCAGAAGAAAAATTACAAGGTTCCTCCCTGCAACTCTATAATAACTGATTGTGTGGATATTTTTCTTGAAGTCTCGACTTCTTGATAAGTACAAAAGCTTTAAATAGATCTTTCTGCGCCATTCTGAAGTTATCTTTATTGTGTGACCAGTTGAGACTTGAGAGAGTAAAAGCAGGGAGGAAGGGAAAGCTCAATGTTGCTACCGAGGTAATAAAAAATCCTGAACTGCAAATAATTAAGCAAACTTCTTGTGCCTAACTCTATTATGTATTTTTCATTCAGATACTGCAAGTTGCACCCTCTCTTCACATGGTAGAAGTCCGGAAAGCAAAAGGTGACACTCTGGAATTCCAAAAGGTAACCACCATGCATGCAAAGATCATGCCATAAATGAAACACATGTATTCATGTACTGAAGACGTTACTGGAATTCATAATTTTTCATTTTGTTCTTTTAGTGTTTTTTCTTATTTAGGAGGAAATTTAGCACCTTTTCTCTGAACAATATTGTTACTTAACTGTTAGTTTACTGCAGTTCTACAAGAACCTTTCCAAGACCTTAAAGGACGTTGTCTGGAAATCTGAAGATCTGCAAATGCAACCTGCTTCTTAGCATCCACTAGGGAAGGAAGATGGCAAACTAGTTGTGTCCCATCTTCCAAGCAGATTCCGTTTTCGTAGTCTGAGTCTACAGTTTTGTTCACTGCGCTCTGTATGTACCAGTGGGTGGCTTGGCATTACCAGAGATTGCATTGCTCGTTGTGGCCGGGATGAAGAATTTGCTATTCAGTAGGTTTTGTGAATATGGTGTGTTTTGTAAATCTATATGCCTATGGGTCATGTTGTAAGCTGCAATACTATGATCAGGAAACTGTTTAGTGTAGAAGCCAAGTATGTTCTTTCTATGCTGCCCCATTTTCCGGCACTTCCCATGCATTTTGAATGGAGAAAAAGAGGGGCAAACTTGATATTTGTATTTGGTCATCATTTCATTTTTTTAGGCTCAGCTCTGTAAATTGGGAGCCTTTTCTTTTAGGCTTCTCTCTGTATGCTATTCTTAAATGCAATGAAGTTTGTTATAAAAAACAGCATATACAAATGAGCGGCTGCCGAATTTTCCAAAACGAACAAAGCCGACAACAGACCGCCAACCAAGCTCTACGAAGGCTGCCGTCCGAGCCTTCTTGTCTATGCTATCATGCAGCAACCATCGGTTGATAATAACTTGAGATATGATGGGCCAACTACCATCAAAGATGCTGGCAAAACCGCAAAAGCATGCACATATTAAATCTTATCATATATCATAGAATACACCCAATCAAAATTTTCCCATCATGCCCTTACACAACAACGTAACACTCTCAATGAAAATGCTATCTGCATTCGGATACACCACTACATAAACCTGGAATTATAAGCTGGGAGCCGTGCTACCAGAAAGGCCTTATGGCTCAGCAGATGCCATTGCTGTATCAGTGCTGCCAGGAATGGTTGTATCAATGTTGCTAGGCATCAGCACGTTGAAGCCGCCAATTGCCGTTGATATGATCATTGACGGTATCTGTGGGTGCCAGTGCAGTTCTTTCAAATCTCTCTGGCCCTGCTCATACAAAACAGCCAGTGTCATGTGATTCACTCTTTACAAGCAACAAAACTGTGCAAGAAAAATGATACAGCCACAAAAGGTAAAGCCATAAGTTGGTTAATTTCCAATGCCATCATAAGTACTACCTGATGAGCAAAAAGAAGTTGTGGTGGCAAATC